>NC_041397.2:87156046-87456046 GCF_900747795.2 Erpetoichthys calabaricus
CTTTAAACCATGAATACCTGGGCTATCTTAAGTTCACACTGTGTTGATTCCTTGTGTAATTTCAAGCTTCTGCTTTGGAAACATTATCATCTGTTAGTTTGCTACATGCAACTTCAGTTAACCCTTATTTTAACAGTGGTTAACTATACCACTGTAAAAATAAGAGGAGAGACAACATAAGAAAAGTTTAGGTCCTAAAGGGAGAACTCCATTTAATTACTGTTAAAAATGAGGAAAAACTGCTCTGTTTCAAAGGCTTAGGTATGTCTCATAGAGCCTGGGTCCATAGACTGACATTTACTTCCTGGAATTTCTGGAATTTAGGTCCTTTTGTCTAAAAAGGAGGAAGTAATCAGAATAACATTCTTCTTCTTTTTCTCCTTATGCCTTTCTACTCAAGGGTGGAAATGGAAATTGCATCAAAGATGCAACAAAGTTGTCATTCTTAACAAATTGTCATTGTAATATCTAAGTATGCTAAACTTGATGATCTAAAAGCAAATTGGTTATGAACTTGAAGAATAATCAGGCTAGAATATGCATTTGCACCAGAACTTTTTTGCAGGTACTTTATGAAGTAAAACGTCAGTGGACCTCAAAAGTGAGTGTAAATGGCTGAATAAACTATTTACTTGATATTTACACTCCAGTGGCATTTCTTTGTTTAAGCATTAAGTTTCTGTTTATATTTATATTTGTCATTGACATACGGTATTTGGTGTATCAGTTAATAAAAATATGTAAATTTTTGTTTTAATTGTTGGCAACAAGTGGAAGCAATGATTAGTACTGTGCAGATCTAATGTTTTAGGTTGAAATCCCACATCTGGTTGCTGTTTTTTTCCCAGATACTCCATTTTCTCCTCCCATATTCCAAAGATTGTGTGTATTCCATTATAAATTGTCCCCATATACTGACATCACATCCAGGGTATATTCTTGCCTTGTGCCCTTTGCTGCCCAGTGCAAGGCCCCCATGACCCATGTTGTATTAAATAGATTTGAAAATGTGATATTAATTGTCTATAAAGTCTTCTAGCATTTTGTCAATAAATTGGTACAGAACTATTTTAACTAGTTCACTATAAGGTAATTGCAGTTTTATTTAACATTAGATAATTATGTATAAAGTTTATATAATGTAAGCTGTCATATTATTATAGCTAGAACTCTGTCATTTTTACCCTTTTCAGGAAACAGCTTTTTTCCTACATTCATAATTATTACTCATACTGTGTGTATTTACAGAAACATCTGTTGCTTCACCAGCTTGTTTACTACAGTGAGTCCACCTGACAAATGACATCTGTTCATACAGTGTTTAAAGTTTCATATGGGAGTGTGAGGAAATGCAGAAAACCTCATATTTAGAAAGTACTCTATGCAAAAGGAATGAGGATAATAGTCGCTTGTAAATCTGTTCTTAGAAGGAAACAGAGCACAAAATAAGTCATACGTTCATGTCTGAGTGCAGGGGTGTCAAATTCAGATTCTATGTATTAGCCTAAGTAACCAATTACTAACTGAGTTTACTTGATTGCTTGTTGTATTGATTTTAGTTGACTTGGTATTTAGTAGTAACAATTATTATTATTTAATTTGTTCTGTCTGCTCAATGCACTTTACATAGACAGAGGGGAACTACTTCCATCCATCCATCCATCCATTGTCTCCCGCTTATCCGAGGTCGGGTCGCGGGGGCAGCAGCTTGAGCAGAGATGCCCAGACTTCCCTCTCCCCGGCCACTTCTTCTAGCTCTTCCGGGAGAATCCCAAGGCGTTCCCAGGCCAGTCGAGAGACATAGTCCCTCCAACATGTCCTGGGTCTTCCCCGGGGCCTCCTCCCTGTTAGACGTGCCCGGAACACCTCACCAGGGAGGCGTCCAGGAGGCATCCTGATCAGATGCCCGAGCCACCTCATCTGACTCCTCTCGATGCGGAGGAGCAGCGGCTCTACTCTGAGCCCCTCCCGGATGACTGAGCTTCTCACCCTATCTTTAAGGGAAAGCCCAGACACCCTGCGGAGGAAACTCATTTCAGCCGCTTGTATTCGCAATCTCGTTCTTTTGGTCACTACCCATAGCTCATGACCATAGGTGAGGGTAGGAACATAGATCGACTGGTAAATTGAGAGCTTCGCCTTTTTCACCACGACAGACCGATGCAGCGCCCGCATTACTGCGGATGCCGCACCGATCCGCCTGTCGATCTCACGCTCCATTCTTCCCTCACTCGTGAACAAGACCCCGAGATACTTGAACTCCTCCACTTGGGGCAGGATCTCGCTACCAACCCTGAGAGGGCACTCCACCCTTTTCCGGCTGAGGACCATGGTCTCGGATTTGGAGGTGCTGATTCTCATCCCAGCCGCATCACACTCGGCTGCGAACCGATCCAGAGAGAGCTGAAGATCACGGCCTGATGAAGCAAACAGGACAACATCATCTGCAAAAAGCAGTGACCCAATCCTGAGCCCACCAAACCGGACCCCCTCAACGCCCTGGCTGCGCCTAGAAATTCTGTCCATAAAAGTTATGAACAGAATCGGTGACAAAGGGCAGCCCTGGCGGAGTCCAACTCTCACTGGAAACGGGTTCGACTTACTGCCGGCAATGCGGACCAAGCTCTGACACCGATCGTACAGGGACCGAACAGCCCTTATCAGGGGGGCCGGTACCCCATACTCTCGGAGTACCCCCCACAGGATTCCCCGAGGGACACGGTCGAATGTCTTTTCCAAGTCCACTAAACACATGTAGATTGGTTGGGCAAACTCCCATGCACCCTCCAGGACCCTGCTAAGGGTATAGAGCTGGTCCACTGTTCCGCGACCAGGACGAAAACCACACTGTTCCTCCTGAATCCGAGGCTCGACTATCCGACGGACCCTCCTCTCCAGGACCCCTGAATAGACTTTTCCAGGGAGGCTGAGGAGTGTGATCCCTCTGTAGTTGGAACACACCCTCCGATCCCCCTTCTTAAAGAGGGGGACTACCACCCCGGTCTGCCAATCCAGAGGCACTGTCCCTGATGTCCATGCGATGTTGCAGAGGCGTGTCAACCAAGACAGTCCTACAACATCCAGAGCCTTGAGGAACTCCGGGCGTATCTCATCCACCCCCGGGGCCCTGCCACCAAGGAGTTTTTTGGCCACCTCGGTGACCTCAGTCCCAGAGATGGGGGAGCCCACCTCTGAGTCCCAAGGCTCTGCTTCCTCATTGGAGGGCATGTTAATGGGATTGAGGAGGTCTTCGAAGTACTCCCCCCACCGACCCACAACGTCTCGAGTCGAGGTCAGCAGCGCACCATCCCCGCCATATACAGTGTTGACACTGCACTGCTTCCCCTTCCTGAGACGCCGGATGCTGGACCAGAATCTCCTCGAAGCTGTCCGAAAGTCGTTCTCCATGGCCTCCCCAAACTCCTCCCACGCCCGAGTTTTTGCCTCAGCAACCACCAAAGCCGCATTCCGCTTGGCCTGCCGGTACCTATCAGCTGCCTCCAGGGTCCCACAGGACAAAAGGGTCCTGTAGGACTCCTTCTTCAGCTTGACGGCATCCTTCACCGCCGGTGTCCACCAACGGGTTCGGGGATTGCCGCCACGACAGGCACCGACCACCTTACGGCCACAGCTCCGGTCAGCTGCCTCAACAATAGAGGCACGGAACATGGCCCATTCGGACTCAATGTCCCCCACCTCCCTCGGGATGTGGTCGAAGTTCTGCCGGAGGTGGGAGTTGAAGCTACTTCTGACAGGGGGCTCTGCCAGACGTTCCCAGCAGACCCTCACAACACGTTTGGGCCTACCACGCCTGACCGGCATCCTCCCCCACCATTGAAGCCAACTCACCACCAGGTGGTGATCAGTTGACAGCTCCGCCCCTCTCTTCACCCGAGTGTCCAAGACATGTGGTCGCAAGTCCGACGACACGACCACAAAGTCGATCATCGAACTGAGGCCTAGGGTGTCCTGGTGCCAAGTGCACATATGAACACCCCTATGCTTGAACATGGTGTTCGTTATGGACAATCCGTGACGAGCACAGAAGTCCAATAACAAAACACTGCTCGGGTTCAGATCGGGGGGGCCATTCCTCCCAATCATGCCCTTCCAGGTCTCACTGTCATTGCCCACGTGAGCATTGAAGTCTCCCAGCAGAACGAGGGAGTCCCCAGAAGGTATGCCCTCTAGCACCCCCTCCAGGGACTCCAAGAAGGGTGGGTACTCTGAACTGCTGTTCGGTGCATACGCACAAACAACAGTTAGGACCCGTCCCCCCACCCGAAGGCGAAGGGAGGCTACCCTCTTGTCCACCGGGGTAAACCCCAATGTACAGGCTCCAAGTCGGGAGGCAATAAGTATACCCACACCCGCTCGGCAACTCCAGAGTGGTACAGAGTCCAGCCCCTCTCAAGGAGATTGGTTCCAGAGTCCAAGCTGTGCGTCGAGGTGAGCCCGACTATATCTAGCCGGAACCTCTCAACTTCGCGCACTAGCTCAGGCTCCTTCCCCTTCAGAGAGGTGACATTCCACGTCCCAAGAGCCAGCTTCTGTAGCCGAGGATCGGACCGCCAAGGTTCCCGCCTTCGGCCACCACCCAACTCACACTGCACCCGACCTCCTTGGCCCCTCCCATAGGTGGTGAGCCCATGGGAAGGGGGACCCATGTTGCTTCTTCGGGCTGTGCCCGGCCGAGCCCCATGGGTGCAGGCCCGGCCACCAGGCGCTCGCCATCGAGCCCCACCTCCAGGCCTGGCTCCAGAGTGGGGCCCCGGTGACCCGCGTCCGGGCAAGGGAAAACGCCGTCCAAAATTGTTTTTCATCATAGGAGGTTTTGTTTAACCGCTCTTTGTCTCATCCCTCACCTAGGACCAGTTTGCCTTGGGTGGCCCTACCAGGGGCATAAAGCCCCGGACAACAGGGCTCCTAGGATCATTGGGACACGCAAACCCCTCCACCACGATAAGGTGGCGGTTAAAGGAGGGGAACTACTTCAACAGCGACCAATGTGTACCACCCTCCTGTATGATGCAAATGCAGCCATTATTGCACCATTACGCTCACCAAATATTAGCTATTAGGTGGTGAAGAAGTGAGAGAGAGCCCAATTGAGACATCAGATGATTAAGGGGCCAGAATGAATGGGACTGTGATAGGCAATTTAGCCAGGACATTGGGATAAACCCAATTTTTTTCTAATGAAAGGGAATCTTTAATGACTACACAGAGTCAGAACCTCAGTTTTACATCTCATCCAAAGGACAGCACCATATTTACAGCACAGTGTCCTCTTCACTTCACTTGGGCATTGAGGTCTACACACAGACCACAGGGTAAGCACCCCCTGCTGGCTTCACCAACACCTCATCCAGCAGCAACCCAAACTTTTCCTGGATGGTCTACCATTCAAGTACTGGCCAGGCCCAAACATGCTTAGCTTCAGGTGGATGACCTATTCTGAAGTGCATGTGGCATGGCTACTGACTTTTAAGACTCCAACCCCTTAGTTGTATGTTTTCCTTTACCCATCATCCAAACAATAGTGATATGCATGCCACCTAGCAGATGACACTCTAGTTGATCTCTTTGCACCTGTATGTGCATCACAATTTGTGTTAAGTACTTTGAAAAGATATAGTCCTGAGAAGTGCTGATCTGCTGTGGTTCACAAAACATTTGGATAGTGCTTTTAGGAAAAAAAGCAACTGTTATTGGAAATGGGTGGTAGCAGAAGAAGAGCACTAACAAGTCATTGAAATAAATCAAGGATGAAGAATCTGGTTGGAGTGAAAGTGGTAGCCCTGCAGGTATTGATTTTGAGATCTCTGTTATCTGGTCATCTGTTAACTAATTATGTGAATATGGCCCTGTGTCAGTGAGTCAGTGAGCGTAGGTGTTTGTGAGATTGCCTGGCAAAGGACTAATACCTTCGGCTGGTTTCTGCCTTTTGCTTGATTCTGCATGGAAACCCTCTGGCACACTGCAGTGGTGTATTTTAATAATTAATTTGTGAAGTGAATGAATAATTGACTATTGCCTAGGTTCAGAACAATCCCAATATCATGGGTGGAATGGAGTTTCAAAGAGGCCATGGTCCATTCAACTAGCATTACAACCCCAACCCCATCCCGACCACCCCAAACCCCACAAATTTAGACAAAATGATCTTATAATAATTTTCCTTCTTTAATTGTTCCCTATAGCTGCACTTTGTCAATGGTCTTATAACTACACTATTAGCCGCTAATTCAAACCAAAAGCAGCACACCAATATTGTGTAAGTATTCATCAGTCTATCTTCTCAGCACCTTCAGCTCATTTCTGTATTTAAAACACTATGAGCAAGCATAAAAACTTTTGTAGTTTTCCAACAGTCTTTTGCAGTAATTTCTCCACTTTTGTCAGTTTTTTAATAATGTGCATTACTGGTGATTTTATTTTTTTATAGATGTGTAGTATTTTTTTAGTAAAGATATTAAGTTTCCTAGTTACAACAGTTGTGAACATTGCATGCATAGCAATTTTATCTTGTATTAAGATTTATAAATACTATCCAGGGTGGCACAGTGGTAGCACTGCTGCCTCACAGTAAGGAGACCTGGGTTCACTTCCCGGGTCTTCCCTGCGTGGAGTTTGCAAGTTCTCCCCATGTCTCTGTGGGTTTCCTCCGGGTACTCCGGTTTCCTCCCACAGTCCAAAGACATGCAGGTTAGGTGCATTGGCAATTCTAAATTGTCCCTAGTGTGTGTGTGTGTGTGTGTATGTGTATCCTACAGTGGGCTGGTACCCTGCCCGGGATTTGTTCCTTGTCTTGCGCCCTGTGTTGGCTGGGATTGGCTCCAGCAGACCCCCGTGACCTAGTAGGTAGAATATAGTGGGTTGGATAATGGATGGATGGATGAATACTATCCAGAACATCAGTTAAGCCATTAACAATGGTACATGTTGGAGGAAGTCAAAGATACAATCATAACATGTTTTGTTTCAGCAGAGATTATTAATAGGGTAATTAAATATTAATTAATTAAATAAACAATCAGATTTTTTTAGCATTAAGTATTAAAGGTTAATCCACTGTATACTGTACTGAAAGTGAAAGTAAGGTTTCACTTGGGTAGATACAAATGCAAATTTCAACTGAGATATTTCTGTCCCCTTACGATTTCAGTTGCCCCTCCTACATATTTTCACTGGTGCCAACCTTAGTTCAGAACATGATGACCTTTGGAAAAGATTACTATATCAGAGGAAATGTATCAGTGATTTTTGCTCTGTGTGTTTTTTGGAATATTTCCACAATATTAAATGTTGTTATTTAGGACTAAATATTTTTTAATTTGTTTTGCATGTTAAAAAATGTTTCAGAAATGTTTTAATGAAGTTAGTAAACTTAATAAAATAAAGTGCAGCAAATGTGTGGGCCTTTGCCAAAGGTTTTACAAGCATTTCTTAAAAAAATCTGAATAATCATACATATATGTGAAATCAACTATACTTTTATTGGGAATACTAGGTTGTCAGAGCTAAATGCCTTCTCCTTGAAAAAGTGATGATTTTTAATTCAGCTTTCATACATATAATTAAAAACAGTAATGGAGTGAATTAGCGCTGTCATCTTCATCTTAAAAGTAATGAAAATGAAACTCTGTGTTTAACAAGATATATTAGCTGTTTAGTGATATACTTTGACAATTTGTTACTTTTATTTTAATATGATGACTGATGCCCTGTCCACATGATTTTCCTGCCCTGTGCCCTATGATTGCTAGGATAGGCTCCAGCTCCCTTAGACTTTGCCTTGGAAAGGAGGTTTAGGATGGATGTATTATGCTCTGTTGTTTTATGAGGGACGTACAGCAGTCATGAAGCATTAAGGCTATGAAGAAAAATACTGAGATTCAGTTTGTGCCAAGCATTCATTCTGCATCAAGTATCTATCTATCTATCTATCTATCACAACATTGTAATGCTTCAGCTCCTCCCTGTCATATCCTATTGCTTAGATTTTTCAGGCCTGGCTTTTAGCTTTCTCTTAGGGCATCACCTAGGGATTCCATTGATTCAGAATAGCTTTAGGTTATTTCCTTTTCAAAGTCATTGCTAGTCATAGTTGGTATATGCCAGGTCACTGTGTAACATTAGTGTACTTCACATTTCACCATACAAATAGCATTTCCGTGAACAAAGTGCATTTAATAATAATACAGTAAACAAGTAATTTTATGTTAAATAAGTTCAAAAGCTTATAAGCTGCGCTTGGCCTCACAGACAATGAACAAGTTAGAAAATATATGAATGGCATCATAATATTCAGGTGCATTCAGGGATTCAGTTAACTGTCTTAAAGCATGGAGTATTTTTCAGTTCTTCAAAGAGTCAGTCAGTACATTTCTGTTTATTAAATATTTTTTCTATTAGTGAGTCATATTCAAAATAGTGATAACAGTATGTGTTAGTAAAGTACATAAAATACATGTCTGTTAACAGTACTTTAAAATACCATGTAGCTAGAAACACCTCAGATGGGCTTAAGCTGGCTGAAATAGCTGTCATAGATAGTAGAATCTTACCTTAAATTATGTCAATTATGTCAAAATTGCATAAATTGATGTGCTATTGTTGTTGGTAGTAGAGGATGTATGGCTAATTGTACACTCAAATTTTTTAAACCTAATATTTTTGAAAGAAGTACTCAATTTATAGTTGATGTCACTGTTGAAGTCTTAAGGTAAAATTGTTGGCTGCTTCAGACCATGATGGAGAGCAGATCTAGTGCTTTGCCTGTAAATTATAGTGTCTGAGAGACCGCAAGCTGGTGTAATAGTGGTTTGCGCAAGTTTTGCATTCACCTGCTTTCTCATTAAATTTTGCTGACTTATACAGCAGATCTGTTGTGCTATTAGGAGTGTCTGTCAGTAAATTAAAAGAGAAAAATATAAAAATTATATTTGATGGAAATTTGAAACAATAAACTCTGTAAATGAAATCACACAGAGTGTCCCTCTGTTTTAAGATAGATGAGTTTGAAAATCCACCAATACTTTTCAGTTGCAGATTTTCACATTCAAAACTTTAGAAAGCATGCTGTATTCAAGATGTCTCAATGAAAAGTGAACTTTCTCCACAAGTTTCCTTGAAGTGGGGTCCATTGGAATGCCAGTTGTTTCATGTGGGCAGACACACACATGAGGGTGACATTAGGTGCTTATGGCATTATATGTAAACATACCTAAAAATTGAACAAGTCTATCTAGCCAGACAGACAGAAAGATAAGTAATCATCGTGCCTTTAGTCTCCAGTTGCTATATTGAATTGGTATAAACAGTAACAAGAAAACCCTATTAATCAGTCTTTGACAAGCCTATTGAGAGCTTCAGGTGTTCAGAGAGTGGTACTGTAAGACACAGGGGTCTAGTAAATACCATGCAGAACCAAGGTTCCAAATTCATTGATACAAAGTGTCAATGGTTAACCATATTATATAGAGCAATATATCTTACTGAAACTGAATAAAACTGAGCAGTTTCTTTAAAATGATCTCTGTGTAAGCCAGACTACTGAGACTAGTTATCTGTATGGTTGCTGCTCGAAAGGAATATGGAGATTTGATGGTGATTTGGATGTTCTAGATTAATTGAAAGTAATACTAAAAGGAAAAAATGGATGACAGTTCTTGGCAGGAAAAAAATAGCATATGAGCCTTTTGAGGTTTACATAGGAAATATCTATGTAAAGAGTAGAAGTGAAAGAGACATATGGAAAACAGTTAAGGGAGGGGTACTAAAGAACATGCAGGTGGATGAAGTCCACAGTACTACTGATGGGTCCATGGTTACAGAGCAGGTTTTAAAGCTCAGTCTATTACGTAACAGAAAATAGATTGAAAACCTAGTAGATGGTTAGTTGGCGAACACAGCATGGCTCAGATAAATTGATAATAATAAGAGGGAGCTGTTATTCCAGAGACTCTTAATTGGTGGCTAAAATAAATTGATAGTAATAAGAGGGCACTGTTATTCTGGAGACTCTTGACCAATAAGGGGAACTGTATGGCAATATAGCAAGAGGTCAAATTTAGGGATGGGTTTAAAAAAATCTCTAAGGGCAACTTGCTTTTCTAGCAAAGATCTATAATAATAATTTGTTTGTGGTGTGATTCTACATACTGTAATTCCCTGCATTCTATCAGTAAGTCAGTAGACACAACTAGTACAGTAAATATGTACTGCATATAATCAAAATCTTGTCCTTTCATAAAATAGTTATGTTAATGGTATGAGCAGACAGAATTTGCCTCTTACATGTGTAAGTTTTTTTTTTTTTTGACATGTACAGCATATGAGTCACTGTTCAGACTTTCTTGATAGATCCAGCATCCTTGGTGTGATTCCTGTACCCGGTCATTGTCCGAGTAAAGTTTGCAAATACTGTCTTTGTCTGTGTAGATTTTCCTTCCATATCCCCAAAGATGACCAGATTAGGTTATTTGGTATTTCCACATTGAGATCCGTTCTTTTCTTTTTTTGTCTCTTCCCCTCCGCAGTCGCGCTTCTCCTATTTATAATGGGGACGTGATACAGGTGCGGCAGTTAGCAGCTCCCGGCATCAATCATGGACATGGGCAATCTCACACCTCTGCACTGTAGTGTAGAAATGCCAAGCCCCAAACCATGCCCCCTCTTTAAGCTGTGAGTACAGTGATTATTTACGTAAAAGCTGGCCTTTTCTTCTAAGCCGCAGACCCGCTGTATCACACAGAGGTAAAGTGAGCAAAATGCTGTGTAGATAATACTTTATTTATTCCATGGAAAAACTTAGCTTTTATGGAATCTAGCAAAATTTAGATAAGAGAACAGTCACATTGAGGCATTATAAAGGTGTATTTCCACCGGTATGAAGGGGCCCATCAGCAATTCTTGGCACACTTGTTGCAAATAATTTGTTGGCTAAAAGTGACAGTGTTTTATAGAGAGGAGGAGGTGCAGCATTGTTCATAATGGCCATCAGCTTTGTTTTCATTCTCTCCTCTGCTACTACCTCCATCAGGTCAAGAGTGTATCCCACAACTGAACCTGCTTTCTTAATTAGTTTGTTGATTTGGAGGGCCTCTCTTGAAGTTACTTGTCCAGCAGCTACAATGTTGTGGAACATGTAAAGTATGTCACTATCCACATTAAAGGAATGTAGTCTCCTAAGATAACTGAGTCTGTTCTTCCATTTCTAATGTAGTTCCTCTGTGTTACTATATTGGTCAAGCTTTTTACTTATGTAGACCACCAAGTATTTGTACAGTAGGAGTGTATCACTTCTGCATCCATTCCATGAATAGTGATGGGGCGAATAGACTCTTTGGTGCAGTGAATAATCAAATCCTTGGTTTTGTTGAGGTGAACTTGTAGACAGTTCTCTTTGCACCAAAAAAACAAGTTCTCCACCTGAGTCCTATACCCTATCATATTACCCTAGTAAATACAGCCCATTAGTGAAGAATCATCTAAAAATGTTTGCAAGTGACATGACCTGGTGTTACATTTTTAGCCAGAGTTGTACAGCTTGAACAGAAAAGCTGATTGATCAGTTTTTTTTTTTGGTGCTCCAGTGCTGCTTACATCCACATCAGAGACAAGGTCCTTGAGCCTCACAAACTGCAGTCTGCCTAACATATTTTTTCCTGGACACCACAGGCTTGTTACCCCCTTATATCCCTGAGCTAATCCCTTAACAGCCTTGGCTGAATGGTACTAAAGGCAGTGAAGAAATAAAAAATGTGGTCCTCACAGTGGTTCCGGCTTTGTCCAGATTGGAATAAACTTCATGGAGCAAATAGATAATTGCATCATGAACTCCAGTCGTTGCCTGAAACGCAAACTGCAATGGATCCTTGCAGTTTTTGAGAAGTGGACTCCGATAGTTCAAGACCAACCTCTTGATGGTCTTAATGAGCTGGGGCATAAGGGCCACTGGTCTATAGTCACTAGTAAAGAGGCTTATCTCTTCTTGGGGAAGTAGAACAATAGAGAATGTTTTCCACAGCAGCAGTACCTGTGATCTTCATGTATGAAATATTTCCAGTATTTTCAATTTATTCTTATTTTCATTAATCCATTTCCATTGTTTTTATATTATAATCTTTTCATTTTGAGTTCAGTTACCTGGTCAGTATAGTGTAAAGATAATAAGGTTTCCTTATTATTATTGTTGTTTTTTAAACATCACACTGTGTTTGCTGCAGACTAACCTAGAACAAGTAGTGCATAGTAATGCATGAGTTGATACGTGATACAGATTTTTGCTATCACAAATAATTTCTTAAATTCCTGATTTATCTGTCTTTAATAGTTTTAAAAATACAAGGAAATAAAGACAGGCTGTAGTATTAGATTTTAAATCTGTAATTCTGTCTACTTTTTTGTGCATAATCTTAAAAGTTGTGATTTTGATGTTGTTTTGAAGGTTGGAAAAATATACTTTTTTTTGTAGTATTTTTTAATTTTAATCATTCATCATTCTAACATGGTGTTAAATCATACATTTTTATTGAGTGAAGTGTGCTATTTGAAGAGGTCCAGTCCAGCTACATATAGATCACCTGTACCATGTGCAACTTTTTTTTTTTTTTGCTACAAGGGTTTTGTTTTTTTTAAGATTATGTCATTGATAATTAGAGACTCAGGTATGCAGTCTGGCCTCAAATCTAAATAAGCTTACAAGTCATGGAAACTGCTCTCCATACCTTTATTGTGTCAACTACAGCAATAGTCTGTCCATCAGAGAATCAAGCTATATGGCATGCAATATACTGTTACATCATATTAATCGAGTAATTGATCAGTAAATGTCAAGAAATATGATCTTGAAGTAAAAGAGAGAAAATTTCTAAACACGTCTTATATATGTTACAGTGCTAGTGTCAGAAATAACAAAGAAATATTTTTAAATATAAAAGCCCCATTCAAAAAGGCCAGATCACTGTATGGAGTATCCATGGGAAAGCATCTGTGACAGTCTGGATTGGCCCCACTGTCCCTTGTCATGTCCTTGAGCCTCTTCAATCCAAAACTGAGATGAACCTTGATTAGCCAAGCAAATGAGGACACACACATTTAACAAGGGCTTGGACAAAAAATGCTCAGTGCTTTTATTAAAACTAGAAGAAAAAGCAGTGTTTTATTAAAGTGCAACACGTGATGTTCAATAAATAAATAATCCAATAAAACCAAGATGAACATGAAGGTTAAAAAAATATAAACAAATAAAGCCAGTAAGACGAGGTTAAAATCCAGAGATAGTTCTTCCATTTAGATATGAGCCCCAGAGTATCCTTCAAAAGCCGACATCTCTTCTGCTTACCCTTCACGGGATCTTGCAGCAGAGGAGACGCCCAACCAACAGGTGTGGTCAACCCTAAATTCCTGGCTCTGGTCCCCATTGGCAGTCCTTCAGCATCCATGGGGTACTGTGCCAAGCTTTGGCGTCTGTGGGGGACACCACATAACAAGGCCGTACCTACTCCCCCAGCATCACTCAATAGGAGTGGCCCTTCTTCAGCCTTGGACACCTCTCCCTGAGGCTTGCCCCGACCACCTTTCTCCCTGCCGTGGCCTGATCAGGTGCAGACATGACCCTCCTCCCACTCTGTGTGAAGGTGGCATCTGACTGATCCACCCATATTTGTACGTTAGTGTGCAATCAGCAAAGCACTTCAGTCAACCCCCGGAACAGCATCATCATGTGCATACCTGCACCCGTTCTAAGGTTGCACACTCTTAGGACGTGATTATTTATTTAAAACCTGCACAGACCACTTATAACAACATCAGATGTTAGAAAACATCAGTCAAATACAAAATTGGAAGCCATAGTTTATACTTCAATTAGCAAAGTATAAATGTCCTAAAACAATTCCTAGAAGGAAACCAAAAAACTTGTAACCCATTATCCTTTCATGAAAATGTTCAGCTAACATATTAATCATAAAATAATTATCATTAAATAATCATTGAGCCCCTTTTGAAAGTGCTTAAACAAGAGTCACATATGAAGTATAAAGGCAGGTCTTACTTTGGAATCAGATGGTAAAAAAGGCTGAATCTGTTATCTATGTTTAAGCCATATCCCATAATTAGAAGATATCACTTAACCAAAGGCTGAAGTGATGCCCAGAAGACCTAGGAAAAATAATCAATTTCATGTTAGATGCAAGAGTCATAATTATACTAATAAACTAAACACACAAAAATGCACCATGCAATAATGTCTAAAGAGTCACTGCAGCAGCTATAGTCCATGTCTTGATAAGTCCAGGCTTAATTTGCAACCAGATCACTACTAAGCAAGCGTATCTGATAAAAGTGGTCATTCAGGACATATTTTTTTTTAATGTTCTATATTTTTTTATTACTTTAAAACACATTGACTGCCACAATGATGATAAGTAAATTTGTTCCAGGTGATATTGTAAAAATAGGGTGTTATTTTAATATATTAATTAAATGCAATTTGTAAATGAGCAAAACTCACAATAACAATGTATGTTCTCTAAAAAGTTGAGTTAATTCATACATGGCATATAGCATAGAAAATTCACCCAACTTGTAGCATGACAGTCAACATGTTAATATGCTTGAATCCATTTAAAAGAAATGAATTACTAATGTCCACCATTAAGATTTTAATTATTACTATATTTGTAATTCATAATATTTGTTACAGTATTTGTTGACTCATATTTCACCTGGTTGATATAGTTTAGCACTTAAGTATTTGTTGTCTTTTACAGTGCCCTAAATTTATTTAAAGTAGTTAAGAAATGGTGAATTTGTGAATTTCCCCTTGGGATTAATAAAGTATCTATCTATCTATCTATCTATCTATCTATCTATCTATCTATCTATCTATCTATCTATCTATCTATCTATCTATCTATCTATCTATCTATCTATCTATCTATTTATCTATCTATCTATCTATCTATCTGAATATATAATTTGTTGTTACCATGTACCATAACAAAGTACTTAACAGAGAAAATAAGGACACAATATATCAATGTTTTTTGAATGCTCTAATAGCAGCAGATGTTGTTGGTAAAATAATAAATTATTTGGAATTATTATTATGTGAGTCTTTAGTCATTAGCATAATTAAACACCCTTTGTCATTAGTTAATAAATGAAGATTTTAGGATTGCAGCATTGGTATGTTTTGTACAGTATAGCTGAGGATTCTTATTTAATACACAGGCTATTTCTTTTGCATTCTATCCATGTATCACATGTATGGTTACATTGTTGTCCATAAAAATATGTTTTCATTTTGAAAAGTAGTACAGTTTTTACTGGATGCATTCAGTCCTTATGCTTAGATAACTAACTTTTTAAATATAATTTAATAATTGTGGACATAACACTCGCTTTCATTTGTTGATGTGATTCAACAAGTCGGAAGTGTTAGCAATACTAGTTATCAGACTCTGCAGTCCCGTTAAGAGCTATCTTGCAGAAATATATTTTATTATCTTTATAACATCTTTACCAAAAGGTATAAAAAAAAATACACACAGCATCCCAGCCCAGATACATGTGTTGTTCAAACATCAGGTATGCATGGTAAAGTTAACTCCACATGATGTATTCCAGTTACATCTGAGGAAGCCTGCATTTACTGTATTATTTAAAAAATAATGTAAGAATATGTTCCCTAATAAACTATGTACACCAGTGAGGTTCTCAGTCATTATACAGTATGTATGTTTTAACAGGCAAAGAAAACATTGTTCAGTTATTTAGGAGAAAAATGGATACTTAAAAACAGAAAGCAAAAAAATAGCTAAATGATTTTAAATAGTTTGAAGTGACTCTCAATCAGAGGCTCTAATAAATAGACAAACTGAACATAGTCAACAGAGATGTTTTTTTACTGAGTAAAAGACTGTGAAAGAAAAGAAATGAATTAATAGTTGCTGTTCTAAGATGTGATGCTTCCAGTGAGGATGGACTCCACTGTGCATCTGATTTTTTTTGTTTGGAGATAATAGTCACTCCAAGAAAATTAAAAGAGCTCCACCTATCCCCTCAAGTGTAGATGGCAATGTGGGCTACCTTCTAAGTCGATGGCAAGCTCCTTGGTGTTGCTGACATTAAGGGTAAGGGTTTTGTCCTGGCACCTCAGCCATTCTGTGCAGTCATTTTGCCTCTGCCAAACAGTATAGGACAATTGGCACTTGCACCAGTAGATTCAGAGACAGTTTCCATACGCTGATTAAAAGGTTATTGAACAGCCAATACTTGTAAATATATATTGTATATAATCATGAATATATCTGTTACATTCTGTGTACATTTTTTTTCTCTTTTATGTTTGTGTGTGTATTTGTGTGTCTTTGATGGAATTATACTATTAACACTGTTTTGAGTAGGCATGCAAGTAACAGTTTTATTGGACTATGCGCTCTTGAAAATAAACTTGAACTTTTACTTTTTTTGTGTTACACAAAAAAGTTCCATAGGCTGAACATATACTGTATTATAATTGTATTATGTTTCTTTAGAATTATTGAAGTTTTATAAATATCTCTCCATTTTTAATTTGCACTTTATTAGAAAATAAAAATTTACATGTTATATTATAAATGCATTTTTTATTCTGTTTTGTTGCAAACAGTGTCCACTGTATCCTTACTTTCTGTGTTGCCCAGTATGTGAAGTTTCTCCATCAATTAAAAAGACCGTGTTATAGGAAAAAACACAGCCTTTCTTTATTTTCCTGTTTAATAAAGTTTCTGAGTTTTATGACAACTTGCCTTAGACTTATATCAGATGAATTATTGTCTAACAGTATGTAAGATAATATTCAAAGAGCCTGTAAAATCACATCACAGAGCTCAGTGTGCTTGGACTAAACAATTGGGAATGAAGAGTATAGTATAAATTATGTTAACATGTGAGAAGCTGTTTATACTTTTTTAGTAAATTCTGGTATTATTGTATACTCAGAGAAATATTTGCACTTAAAAATGTTGATCTTACTCAAGAATTTATATGTATTTTCAAAGCTTTTAAAACCAAACATAAACTGATAATGAACATTAACTGCTAAATAAACAGTATCAGCTGATTTCAGTATTTCAATAGCTTTCTTAAATGTATAGCATAACACAAATATTTGAATGTAGGAGGAAAAGTGACTCTTCAAACAAGTTAAATCAAGCAAACTTGTGGAAATGTAGAAAATAACTATTAGAAAATCATCTACCAATCTTCAAACCTGTTTATTCCAAATCAGATATACAGTGATCCCTCGCTATATCGCGCTTTGCCTTTCGTGGCTTCACTCCATCGCGGATTTTATATGTAAGCATATTTTGCTATTTTGCTAGTGTATATATATATATATATATATATATATATATATATATATATGTGATCCCTCGCTATATCGCGCTTCGCCTTTCGCGGCTTCACTCTATCGCGGATTTTATATGTAAGCATATTTAAATATATATCGCAGATTTTTTGTTGGTTCGCGGATTTCTGAGGACAATGGGTCTTTTAATTTCTGGTACATGCTTCCTCAGTTGGTTTGCCCAGTTGATTTCATACAAGGGACGCTATTGGCAGATGGCTGAGAAGCTACCCAACTTACTTTCTCTCTCTCTCTCTCTTGCGCTGACTTTCTCTGATCCTGACGTAGGGGGTGTGAGCAGGGGGGCTGTTCGCACACCTAGACGATACGGACGCTCGTCTAAAAATGCTGAAAGATTATCTTCACGTTGCTACCTTCTGTACAGCTGCTTCCTGAAGCGACATGCTGCACGGTGCTTTGCATACTTAAAAGCTGAAAGGGCACGTATTGATTTTTGACTTTGTTTTTCTCTGTCTCTCTCTCTCTCTCTCTCTCCCTGCTCCTGACAGAGGGGGTGTGAGCTGCCGCCTTCAACAGCTTTGTACCGGCGGTGCTTCGCATACTTAAAAGCCAAACAGCCCAATTGATTTGTTTGCTTTCCTCTCTGTTTCCTTTGAAGAGGAAGATATGTTTGCATTCTTTTAATTGTGAGACAGAATTGTCATCTCTGTCTTGTCATGGAGCACAGTTTAAACTTTTGAAAAAGAGACAAATGTTTGTTTGCAGTGTTTGAATAACGTTCCTGTCTCTCTACAACCTCCTGTGTTTCTGCGCAAATCTGTGACCCAAGCATGACAATATAAAAATAACCTTATAAACATATGGTTTCTACTTCGCGGATTTTCTTATTTCGCGGGTGGCTCTGGAACGCAACCCCCGCGATGGAGGAGGGATTACTGTACACAAATTAGTTAATACTATCCCCAATGAGTACACAGTTAAAAATACCCACTCATATCTTGATATTTAAGCCAAGTAAGAACATTTCCAAATAGTGTCAATAAAAAATAACACAGGCAAATTAGTAACGATCTGCATCTAATATCAATAATAGCTGAAAAACTGTAGCACAATTAGCTTTCATGCTAAAAATTGCTACTTGGAAGCTTTTTGTTCACTTGTTCAACTATCATTTTATAAAGATGTCACATTATGTTTTGATTATGAACTTCTAATATTGTGGGGTGTGTGTGTATGTGTATATAAATATATATTTATGAACACCTTTTACTGTGTGTACATCAAGAATACCCTTTTACATAACTTAACAGCTTCACAACCACATTAAGTAACTTAAAAATTCCATTTATATGGTGTGCGTTATAGCCAGATTCATAATTGTTCACTTTTTGCTCACAATCAAAATGTGCCCTCTTAATAAAAAGTGCAGCAGAAATCCATAAAAATGTAAAAAATTATGTGATTTAAGCCATCAACAAATTTATTTGCCTTTAGAAACATTCTTGTAAAGTCTGGAAATGTCTTAAATGCTTATTTTCTTCTAAATCCCCTTCAGGTAATGCATAACTGTTGAGGGAGTCCTTGTTTACATTTACTGTTTGGAAATGTGCCAGAACACTTTTAATTAGATTTTAGTTGGCACACTGACCATGACATCAGGGTGTGCTTAAATGCTACATTTTGCTTTGTACATCTTGCCATATTTTGCTTTAAATCTGTTTTAAAATTTACCTTCTCTGACATTGACAAGTACACTTGAACTGACTATGTTTATAATAATTTATGTTTAAGGGAATAGATGTCACTTATAAGTGAATTTGACAGACACTATCATGTTATGATTTTTATATATTAAACCACATGGGGTACTGTGCCAAGCTTTGACGTCTGTGGGGGACACCACATAACAAGGCCATACCTACTCCCCCAGCATCACAGTCCTCCTTTCATTTTAGCAACTTTAACACACAGTCCTTGAATTTTAGCTGGTGCATGTAACATATTTAAAGCATACTTAACACAAAATTCCAAATTTCAGTCCTTTTTTTAACCTTGAGAAGCGACCATACCATAAGACTCCAGTCCTTTGTCCATTTAGCTATTTTTCCTCCATTTTTCTGTGCACATATACTTTAAAATGTTTAGAGTCTCAAGATGAATTTTCTCAGTAGAATGAAAAACTGTCCATACAGGCTATTCATTCCCTAAAAAACAACGTAGGCAGTGTCAGGTCTACTTCAGGGTTCATTTAGAAAATAGAAATTAAATAATTGGATTGAAATGCAAAGAATGCAAAATGAAAGAAAAAAACATTTTCAGTGAACAAGTCCTTTAAATGTTGTATTAGTGGTTACAGCCGCAGCCTTGCATCTCCAGGGGTAATAGTTTGTTTCTGTGTGTTCTTTTCATATCTGTTTGGATCTTCCTTGGTTACCCAAGTTTCCTTCCATATCACATTAAGGTGTCTGCTAGGGTTTATTTGCAACCATATAATGCACTGATGTGGATTTGTGCTCAGCGATGAACTAGCTCCCTATTCAGGTTTGGTTCCTGCCTTACAGGCTCCTGGTCACCCAAACTCAACAACTAGATTATACTGGTTTATAAATAGTAATTTAAATGATTCATAATTATTGTCTACCTATTCAGTTTTCATAGTCCACTTTTTCATTTCTAGGTTGCAAGCTAGGAATACAAACCTGAATGGGACAGCAGTACATCACAGAGCAAAATCCCAAACTCAGTTAATTTCCTTAGTTTTAACCTCTAAGACAGCTACAGTTGTTCAAACTGGTTGATATTTTGAAAATATTTGAATTCCTAATAAAGCATGTAACCATTCAATTCAATTCAAGTCAGAATTACTGTTTATCCAAACTAGTTGGAAGGAGTATAAAGGATTTTTGGCTTATCCTCCCCAAAACCTGTATCATTTCAACCCAGGCATAGAGCATAGTGCTTGTGTTAACTTAGGAGTGAGTAACTGGGTAATTAGATGCTTAAAACATTTTTTAAAAATTACATTTTATATCTTGTGAACTACCCCTAAGTACAAAAAGGTATGAAAATCTTATGTTCCAGAGATATATTTTATTTTCTCATCTTATCTGTGGTTACTTTGTTCTTTTGCTGCAGCACAAATAGAATCTAATGACTTGTCTCCAAGACAAATCAAAAGTGACAGCGATGATGACGACCTACCAAACGTGACCTTGGACAGTGTTAACGAAACTGGATCTACCGCACTTTCTATAGCAAGAGCTGTACAAGAGTAAGTCCGCCTTTTTCTCTGTTTTATTTTTTTTTAAGTGCAATTGAAACCTAACATTTTGCTTATGTTTTTAATTACCACCTCTGTAAAATAATTTGTACTGTATATCAAAGTTAAATACACATTTGCATGAGAGCTTGGCTGATTCAGGGTGATACATACAGTATAAGAAAATGCACAAAGCATTACAGATGAAATGGATTAAGCCAATGATTAAGATCCAGACTGCTGAACTGGTGTTACCTTTTAGGCTTATTTTTAATTAGTCTTCCTGTCTTCTGTAACCTACTGACCTCTGTCCTTATGCAGTACCCAGTCTATGCTTCATGCTGTAGCTTCATGTCAAAAACAAAATAGTATATAATTACACTCCTGAAAAGAATGGCAGCGTCTGTAAATTGCTCCATTTCTAATATGGTCTGAACTCAATGCAAGCAAAATTATCAAACTACCTTTATGTACCCATATGACCATTATTATTATAATTTATTTACATTATTATATTTCAATTTAAGTGACTTACTTTAACAGTTGTATTCATATAATTAAAGTAAATGTTTTAAAAGGCACATTTTTTGCTTCTACTAAAATTTGCCATTCCCATTAATATTTGTTGGCCTATTAACATGCAGATGAACTGATCCCAGCAGACAAATATAAAACCTCTCGACAAAAAAATCTACAGTGCCTCAGGAGGTCGATTGCCACCCACTGATATGCCAAGTGCAGTGCATCTTTGAGGCACTGATTGGGAGCATAGGCTTGTTAAAATAAATTCCTCAGTACCAGCTCAAGGAAGTATGTAAATTCCTAGGAGGTGTCAGTTTTTCCAGATTTTCTTTATTTTTAGTGTGCCATTATATGAAATATAATATTTTTTGTTCTAAAATTGTCATGCAGATACCAATTTCAATAATTTATTCTTATTTAATATGTTTTCAGCACTGCACAGTCATTATATTTTTGGATGTGCCTAACCCATGACCATACCTTTTTCCTGTCATGGCAAAAAATTGGCTAGCAGATGTCAAAAGCCTTTCATGAATACTGTATTATTTCTGTAGTATAAACAGCCTTGGAGTGCTGAATGTTAGTTCTTTTAAGGATATCTTGAATTTGTTCACTATTGAGTCTAATTGTCCTTATATATTTAACTGCTGCTGTCATTGTGTTACTTTCCCTTTCATTTTTGGTTTTCTTTTTTGCCAGCTTTGTGTTATTATGTACTGCCTGCCATTTCCATTTTGTTCAAAGTTTATCCACAAATCCTGTTTTCAAATGAATGACTTCTGACCTCTAAATCATATAGTACTTGCTTTCAGTCATCAGGAAATGCAAAATATGCATTTTTTGTATTTATATTAATAATTGCAGATTAGAAGACATATATTTTACACGTTTGCCTCTGAATAGTACTCTTACAGTACCATTTGTTTTAAAAAAGAGAATTAAGCTATATTAAAATAAGGTTTATTTCATAAGTTATTTAATTGGTTTACATTTTTTCTCACTTTCTTTAAAACCTTAATAAACAATAGTAAATGTGCAGATTTTTTACTCCTAATTATTACTTTTGTGAAATACATTGACTTAACTAGGGCCTAGAGCAAAACATCATATTTTGTTTTTTTCAATGGCCAATTATGCTACTAGGGGAAGTTTTAGTACTCCATATATTGTAGTGTGTCACTTTTAAGGGAAATTATTATACTAGACTGATAAATAAGTCTTAAATTGTGAATTTAGATTAACAGCTCAGTCAAGACTTTTGACTAATTTATGAGTAAGTCACTTAACATTTTAGCACTCCAGTTGTAGAAATATGTATTAATCTGTATTTTATGGTTATTCTTCTTTGGGAGTGTGTTTAGTATGAACAGTGATAAATAATAGTTTTTTTTTAAATTTTTGCTAATGTAGTCCTATGTGAGTTTGTGCATGACCGATTTTGCTGTATATTATGCAATGATGTACAGTTAATTATCCACCTTTTTATCTTTCCTTGATAAAGTGAGTAATGCATTCACAAAACAGTTATTAATTTAAATCTAAATATTATACTTCTGCTGTTTATGAAGAAATGTGGAGAAGCACTTCAATATTTTTTTAATTAAGCACATCAGATATACTGTGAACAATACTAAAGCTGTATCAATCCGTTCTATATACCTGCTTATTCAAATACAGGACAGCAAATAAACACTTTCCTACCAATCTTTAGTACAAGTGAGGAAACAACACTAGATAGAACAACAGTCCATTGCAGGAAACCCTGCACACACTTCACCTCACTCATGCATGGCCACCAATTAATCTAACATGCAGTACATGTCTTTGAGATCTGAACAAAAAGCACATTACATGGAGAGAATGCACCAATCATCCACAACATTAAAACCACTGACAGGTGAAGTGAATAATATTGATTATCTTGTTGCAATGGCACCTGTCAAGGGGTGGGATTTATTAGGCAGCAAGTGGACAGTCAGTTCTTGAAGGGGATGTGTTGGAAGCAGGAAAAGTGGGCAAGCGTAAGGATCTGACCGACTTTGACATGGGCCAAATTGTGATGGCTAGATTGCTTGGTCAGAGCACCACCACAATGGCAGGTCTTGTAAGGTGTGTTCCTTGTATGCAGTGGTTAGTACCTACCAAAAATGGTCCAAGGAAGGGTCAAGAAGGTCATGGGTACCCAAGGCTCATTGATGCTTGTGGGGAGTGAAGGCTAGCCCATCTAGTCCAATACCACAAAAGAGCTAATATAGCAAAAATGCAGAAAAACTTGCTGGCCATGAGAGAAAGGTGACAGAACGCACAGTGTATCTCAGCTTGCGGTGTATGAGGCTGCTTGGCTGCAGACCGGACAGTGTACAGTAATCCCTCGCTACTTCGCGGTTCACTTTTCGCGGATTCACGACTTCGCGGGTTTTTAAATACAAGTGATTGCCCACCTATCGCGGAAGTTATGTTCCAGACCCATCAGCAACAGGAGAAAATCCGCGATATAGAAAGACATTTTAAATAAACATTTTTATAGTTTAAGTCTTAAAATACCCATCCCACATGCTTTAAACACATGTAAACTTATAAAACACACTTTGTTAACACATATGATATGTGGATGTCGGGCTAAGGATATGAGTAACATCTCACTATTATAAAACATTTTAACTTCACGCAAGACAAGACAGTGAGACAGGAAAATAGGTGCTGTACAGGCTTTTAAATTATTGACACGCAGAGCGACAAGCAGCACAAAGCCAGCACAAAGTCCACTTCTCCTTAGCGTTCATTCAGCTCCCCACCCCCTTGGCAATGCGAAGTGGCAGGAGCGTACTGCGCCTCCGGGGAGGGGGGTTTGAGCGAACGTGCATTCAGCCCTCACACACCCCCACTCCTCCTCCTCCTTCCGAACGCGCAGAGCGACAAGCAGGCATTTTGGCAGAAGCAGCACAAAGTCCATTTCTGCTCAGCGTGAGTTCAGCTGCCCCCCTTCACAAAGCAAGTGCAGACACATCGACGTCTGATCGCTGCGTGCAGTGTGCAGTGTTGGTCTGCGGTGTTTAAGAATGTAGAAAGTGTTTAAGAGCATAGCAAGTGTTTATAAAGTGTGGGAAAGGTTAACAAGAGAGTGAGAAAGGTTTATAAGAGTGTGGGAAGGGTTTATAAAGCAATAAAATATATATAAATAATAACATAAATATAGGTCGCTACTTCGCGTATTTTCACCTATCGCGGGGGGCTCTGGAACGTAACCCCCGCGATAGGTGAGGGATGACTTTTAGATCATGTGGACATCCGGGGCCACGTGTGTCATTTGCCTGGGGAAATGTTTGTGGCAGGATTCAATATAGGAAGTAGGGAAGTCGGTGGATGTAATGTGATTTCTTGGGAAAATTTTTCGGGGAAACCCTTGGTCTTAGCATTTATGTAGATGTTACTTTAACACATACAACCTACCTAAAGATTGTTGCAGACCACATACACCTGTTCATGGCAACAGTGTTCCCTGATGTCAGTAGCCTCTTTCTGGAGGTTAATGCATCTAGCCACACTGCAAAAATTGTTCAGGAAAGGTTTCTGAAACATGACAAAGAGTTAAAGGTGCTGACCTGGCCTCCAAATTCCCCAGATTTCAATCCAATTGAGCACCTGTGGGATGTGCTGGAATAACAAGTCCAATCCGTGTAGGCCCCACCTGGCAACTTACAGGGCTTAAAGGATCTGGTACCAGATACCACAGGACACCTTCAGAAGTCTTGTGGAGTCCATGTCTCGAAAGGTCTAGCTATTTTGGTAGCACAAAGGAAAACATACACAATATTAGGCAGGTAATTTTAATGTTGTGGCTGATGTATATGTAGCTAAGGAAGAATGTACAAACTTCCCACAGACAATTAAAAAAACAATGTTACTAGAGATGCCGTGGAGTGCTGAAAAGGCTATATTCATCCATCCATCCATCCATCCTCTTCCGCTTATCCGAGGTCGGGTCGCGGGGGCAGAAGCCTGAGCAGAGATACCCAGACTTCCCTCTCCCCGGCCACTTCTTCTAGCTATTCCGGGAGAATCCCGAGGCGTTCCCAGGCCAGCCGGGAGACATAGTCCTTCCAGCGTGTCCTGGGTCTTCCCCGGGGCCTCCTCCCAGTTGGACGTGCCTGGAACACCTCACCAGGAGGCATCCTGATCAGATGCCTGAGCCACCTCATCTGACTCCTCTCGATGCGGAGGAGCAGCGGCTCTACTCTGAGCCCCTCCCGGATGACTGAGCTTCTCACCCTATCTTTAATGGAGAGAACCGAACACCTCGAACCGCCACCTTATCGTGGTGGAGGGGTTTGCGTGTCCCAATGATCCTAGGAGCTCTGTTGTCCGGGGCTTTATGCCCCTGGTAGGGCCATCCAAGGCAAACTGGTCCTAGGTGAGGGATGAAACAAAGTGCGGTTCAACAGACCTCCTATGACGAATAAAAAATTTGGACGGTGTTTTCCCTCGCCCGGACGCGGGTCACCGGGGCCCCACTCTGGAGCCAGGCCTGGAGGTGGGGCTCGATGGCGAGCACCTGGTGGCCAGGCTTGCACCCATGGGGCTCAGCCGGGCACAGCCCGAAGAGGCAACGTGGGTCCCCCTTCCCATGGGCTCACCACCTATGGGAGGGGCCAAGGAGGTCGGGTGCAGTGTGAGTTGGGTGGTGGCCGAAGGTGGGGACCTTGGTGGTCCGATCCTCAGCTACAGAAGCTAGCTATATTCATATTAATTGAAAATATTCATAATGGGTTACAGTTGTGGCTTTTTATTAAAACCACAGGTTTAACCCATCATATGGCTATTTATAAATCCCTGCTTTAATGACAGTATGATATTTACACAACAAATGTATTTTCTGTTCTGCTTTCCATTATATTCTGTGTTACATTACCGCACTCACCGTCAGTCTGGGAGGCTTCTGTTATTTTCTTCCAAATACTCTTTGTAATTTCTGTCTGTTGGAATCATTGTGTATTGTTAGTCACATAAATGATTTAATTTTATTTTTTAGGAGTAAGGAAACACTGAAACTGATGGTGTATCGATAACGTACACAGTCAAAAATGTTTGAAAATAATATGAATACTGTATGTTGTTACAGACAAGGACATAGTTGTATCAGCCATCTTACCTAAAATAACACCAAAGAAGCCAAGAATTACAACAAGAAGTGGTCTTTCTGCCTTACCTCTTAAATAGGCAACCTGGGACTGTGTGCTGCAGTCTGTCAGTCTAAAAGTCTTTTAAAACTCCAAAAGCACTTCATAACTTCACTCCTTAAGACTTATTATTAGTTTATTGTGTCTTTAACTTAAGTCATGTGTGGTTATAGATATAAATAGTGACTTGTTCAGTCATGTACTCTTATAGATTTATAGCTCTGTACCTGTATTCACCAAAGAGTGCTAAACAAGAATAAATTTCATTTCTTTATAAAGAAGGTTAGACTCCCCTAATATTTTTGGGGTGGCATGTCCAGCATACATACAGGGCATAATATCCCGTAGCAGTGCCTTTTCTACTGCAGAAGTACAGAAAAATACATAATCCCTACCAGTGCATGCTTCTCTTTTTTCCTAGAGTCTTTCTGGGCCTGCCGTGCCCTCTCATCTTTTAGTACCTACAGTCCTGTAGTAAACAAGCCATCCATCATAATGTAATAACTTTACATAATACTGGGAGTGAAACACCACTTTTATACCCAAATTAGCTGGTATAGGAGTTGTTATAACCAGAATAAAGTGTTAAAATATATTTAGAGCAGGAATAAGCATAGTAATTAACACAGGTAAATACATAATTAACAGTAAAAACCCTAGCTCCTCTACAGGAGTTTCAGTAACTACCGTTGAGGCTTGCTCATGTCAAATAGGTATGGTAGCATGTCTGTGCTTCTGTCATAAAAATTCTCATTCATTTCTCTTGCTCTGCCTCCAAACGTTTTATCTGTATTTCCTTGCTAATGAGCTTTTGCTATCATACACCCTGAAAATTAAGACTTGCTAATGCATTTTGTGTGTGCGTTGATGTTGCATGATTAATCATTTGTTTCAAAGTATTTTAAAGTGACTATATGCTGTTGCCCTTGGGGCGAATCCATAAACGTATGTCTCTAAATGCTGCTGCGACTGATTTGCTTAAAAGTGGGACTCTATCGCTTCCCAATTACACTTAATATAGAGTAGTAACTTGAAATTAATTTGACAAGTTTGCCACCACAATAAATATTGGTTTTGAAAGTAACACTGTGTGTTGCCAAACACAAGTGAAAACATGGTACTAAAGAAAAATATTTAATATGGTTGAGTTTTTACTTCCAAGTGCATGTCAAAAGTGTTGTTAATGGTCATAAAGAGTGGTCATTATTGCAGGATTATTAATAAAATGTGCATGTTCCAAAATTTTCCAACTACTTTTCTGTAGTATTCCTAATTACTGTTCTCCTTGCAATAAATTAACTTTTTGGTTTCTCTGCTTATCATGTTTTTTAATGGCTATTCTAAATGCCACAAGCTATGCCAGTATAGTAATGAACAGCACATCTACTTCTTGACTTTTGAATGTAATGTAATAGCATGATTGACTCTTTCCCAGCTTTACATGGTAGTCTTTGAACTTTCTGTTTATCAGTTTTGGTGAATTAATCCCACTACTTAGTACTTTGTTTTCTTTGTTCATGTACAGAACCTTAGTTCTAACAACTAACAGTTCTGGTGCTTGCTGTCAAACTTGTGTAGTGTGTGGAGAGTTCATTCAGAGCTTGGTATCTGCCACAATAGCAGCACCTTGTGGATAGAACACCCCACATCATTTAATTTCCTATTTCCATCATACAGACTTCCTTAAAGACACATTATTTTTCAGATTATTTTAATATTTTTTTACCCTTTCATATATGTGTGCTAGTGCAGAATACTTGCAAATACTTGATTGGGCATGTTTTGGTTTTGTCATTCCATTCATTCAATCATCCTTCTACTCATCCATTTTCAAAACTAATTGAACAGTAACTGATGGAAGAAGCCTGCCCTGGCTAGTTCAAGGACATGGAGGGCATTAACCCTACATAGGGTTGTCATACATCCATTTTTTCCCTAGATTTTGTATTAAGATAACACATTCAAAGTGCATGACAGAGGGCTGCTACAAAAAATTTATATAATTTGCATAAATAAGGAAGGAATAGAATATCATGAATGAATTTCTGCATTTCATCTCTTTTAGTCTTGTGTTTTGCTTTGTCTAGAGGAAGGTCAGAGGCTTTTTTTTCCTATAACTCGCAGCATTATTTTGTTTGACCTGGAGTGAAACTGCATCCTCAAACCTTTGGTTTCAGTATACTGTATTAATAAATAAACAAAGAGTCTAAGCGTCTGAAGTTTGCAGTGTCTCCCAGTATTCTCCGGAGGTAAACAATGGGCTTATAAATAAGTCAAAAGATTCCTTAACTCAGTCGTGTTCCTCAAAGCATTTTGCTGTGTATTAGCATATTCATTAGCTACAGCAGAAGCCATAGGATTGGCACAGCTATTGTTCAGAAAGGAACTGTTGGGTTATGTGCCACCCATTTAAGTAGAGGCTGTGGAAAATTAATATGTGTAGAGAGAGCTGGAGGAAGCTGCTTTGGTGATTGAAAAGAACTGGGGTTTTTCAGAATTACCCAAAATAATAATAGGTCAATGCTGTTAAGCTTTTAAAAAAACTTTCATCCATCTCCCAGACACTCTGCCCATTCAAATCAGTATGTGAAAACCTAAACTTTTTCATTGTGAAATTTATCTTTATGCTTTTATTTAATCCCCCCACTGCCCGTACTGATGCTATGTTCTGCTACTGTAAATTTGAATGTGTCCTTTAATTTATTTGTTTTATTTTCTGATTTAATGTCAGAATATGTGTAACTTATTTCCAGTGAATCAAAAATTTACCTTTTATTTGAATTATATTATGGATGGATGGATAAACGTACAGATAGGCACTTAGACAAATTCATAGTATATATGCTGTATACACACACACACACACACAAACACTGTATATACCTTTCTGCATTTTCTTGATTTTACAGTGGCTTTTGTTTAGTAGTTTACTTTTGGAATTTTGCTGTGCTGTTACAGACAGCTTGCTCTTGCTCCAAAAGTGCAGGAAAAAGAGAGAGACATGTTGCATCTCATCTCAACATTCTTTCTGCAAAACAGTTGAAAGCCTTTTGCAAAGAAATAGTCAAACTTGAGAAAGCTGCTGTTTAGGGTTCTACTTTGCACAGATTAACAGTATTACAAATCCAAACCGCTAAGGACTATATCCAGTATTGTGTGGAGCTGCGTGTCATTGCTCTAAATTTGAAGGAAAAATTTAGCTTGAGGTGGAATACACTCTTTGTCCTTGCCACATGGTGCTTGGTTCATAATGGGGTGGTGCTGTCTTCCTCAGCTTACTTTTCAGTTCTTTGTTGGGTCATCTGCAACTTCTTACAGGAAAGTGTGACTTTTTTCTGACACAAGAAATGAGGCACTAAAATACCCTTTTGATTTCTCATGTCTTCTACCAGATTAGACTCCGTCAGAAGCACAGAGTTTGAGCTTTGTGGAGCAGATTGTAAAACTGGCTCTGTGTGTCCAGCTTTAAGGCTGAACGGAGAGAAGTGTTTTCCTCTTCCTAAGAGAGTAGGTCAGCTGCCTGCTCCAGAGAGAGTGAGTATGGGATTTTTAAGGGAAACTATAGACTTCGAGTTACAGGTCCATCAAATACCTAGAGTTGTTTTATTTTGTCCATCAGAGTGGAAAAGTTTCAGCTTAAAATGAATTATCCCTTTTAGATGCCTTTTTTGTCTGAAGGAGTCGCTGCAGACATATCAGCTCATTTTTGATTTATGCCTCTTGTTATCAGATGAAACTCACAAAGCAAGATGACCAGTGCAGGTGAGAGGAGGTGCAGCTCATTTTCTGTATTTGATAAGTGTGCCAGTTTTAGCAGACAACTGGCACCACAGAGGATGTGGACCTTACAAACAGAAGAGAACCTTATCTGTCTGATATCTCATATTTTTCCTTACCATAACAGAATGAAAGCAAGAAATTAATGGTCGAGATTACTACTAAACTCTCTACAGCGGTTAACCCTTCAAACAGTGCTGGCTGCATCTGGCAGCATGCTATTGGCTGTCACAAAAAGGAGCAAGCAAGAATACGCTGGAAGACCGGCTCAGTCAGTAAATGTGACATAGACTGCAATTTTCAACAGTGTAATTTTAACATGGTGCGGCTTCAACATTAGTGATGGTCAGAAAGCCTGACATACCCCACAACAAAAAGTCATGTAATGTGTCATTGGCGCCAAATGCTTCCTCCCATCAATATCAGCATACTAATTCTGGCTGCTGGGAATTGAAATCCTATCAATAAACATTGCCGCAGATTCATCGCAATAATGGGCTTTTCCTCATACAGACGGAACATACTCAAATAAACATAGCCTCTCGATTGGACAAGAGTGTTTTCTTTACCAAATTCTTTTCTCTGCTACTGATTTTCTAAAGAAAAATGCATTAATTCAAGTTAGGAGATGCAAAAATGATCTCCTCAGGGTGCTTTTAGAAGATGCTTCATGAAACCAGCAGATAACATAGTATAGGTTCTGACTTTCAGTAATTTATAAATTAGATTTTTGTTTCCTTCAAAAAAATAAACACCTAGCTCTAACGAACACATCATTAAATATAACATAAATATTATAAATACAACAATTGATGTATATAAATTACAACAATCAGAATGCATTTATTTTATAAAAATTAAGTATTCACATAAGTTCCTCAGTCATATTTTTTTCTGTTGAGAACAGGTGGGTCAGTGCCATAATGCCCTTAGTGGATGAAATGCCACTGCTAAGATATTTCTTCATACTGAAACACTGCAAAATACAAGACATTTTAAGGATGTGAATATATCTTATTGCCACTTTATGTTCAACTCTACTAGGAAAATTTTTGTCATATTCAGTTGTTTCATTAACTAAACATAGTTACTGCAATAGTTACTCCAATATTCATAACATTTTCATGTTGACTTCATTGTCTATATTTTGAGTTTTGTTACAGTATTATGTGCAACCTTCGAGCAGCAGCAAAACTTGTCATCTCTCAAAAGTTCAGCCAGTTGTGCTAAGCATCATTTACTCACAGAGTTGTTTTGAAGTTCAGTGTTCCAAGTAAAAGACCCAGTTTGGTTTTGTATTTATTATGTTTTGATGTTTCTCATTGCCCAGGGACTTAGTGCTTAGCCTCATTTCTACCCGATTCTGTCATTTCCGTTAGGCCTCAATTTGGAGGGTTGCCAGAAGCAACAGGTGATCCCTGTAGCTGCCAAACAGCAGGAAGTGAGCTGTGTGTGTGTATGTCTGCATGTGTGTGTGTGTGTGTGTAAGACACATTTCACCAGAAAGCTTTCCTGGCTTATCTTTGTCTTTTTGCAGCTTTTCCCACTGAGTCGTTTTCAGTGTGAGAATAATAAAATGAGCTTGGAAAGAAGAGAGAGAGAGAATGAGGTGGTTGTGAAATCACAAATTCACATCAAATCTGTCATTTGCAGCTATGTAGTTTGTCTTGCTGAAAAGTGTGTCTGTTTCAGTTGTGTGTGTCCTCCCATTTTAACAGGGTTTGAGTTCATAAGGAATCATCTAGGCATTTATTTTTGAGCTGAAGGCTTACCATTCTTTTTAAAATGATGTTTCAAAAATATTGTTTTTGTGTTCTTAAAAGTAACAAACACAACAAAAACTATACATGAGCACAATACTCTCTGAACTGAGTGAAGTACAGTTTTTGAGCACCTTTGAAAATTTAGAAATGCGATATCTGATTTTACATTAAAACGTTACTTAACACTACTACTACATGTGCGTGTTACGTTGATTGCTGACTATAAGTTGGTCTAATATAATTTAGTATGGTAGTGTATGTGAACACAGTATGTCCTGAGATGGCCTGGCATCCTGTCTAGGATTTGTTCCTAGTTGCAGTTACAACTATTAAGGCTTTAGGTCACTGTGACCTATTACTTATCTATTATCAACAAATATTCTGCCTGTTATTTTTTTTAATTAGTTTTACTATCCAGTAGCTGCAGGAGCTCCTGCTATTGCTGTGATCAGATATATCATATGCAGTTGGTCTTAGCCAACATTATGATGAAAAATAAATATAGCTCAGTGATAAACAGTCTCTAGGCAAATGGAACCAGAGCCACTCAATCTGGCTGGGAGTAGCTCAGTAGATAGATAGATAGATAGATAGATAGATAGATAGATAGATAGATAGATAGATAGATAGATAGATAGATAGATAGATAGATAGATAGATAGATAGATAGATAGATAGATAGATAGATAGATAGATAGATAGATAGATAGATAGATAGATAGATAGATAGATAGATAGTAGACAAACCTAGTATAAGATATTTTAATTAGTATTTGAAATATAAGAAAATTTATGGGACAGGGGATAATGTCCATGTGACTGTTTTGGATAGCCATTATCTTAGTGGTTCTGGTGTCTCACCAACTTAGTTGTTACATAATTCTAATGTCTCTTCTACATCAGAATGTCTGGGCAGCGCCACAACTAGTCAGTAGGTTTCCATGGGGAAACTCCTTTTATTTGTTATGAAATGACTCCTTTTTGCTTTTATTCTTTAAAACATTTTTGTTATGCCAGCTTTTCTGACTAGACTTCATTTTCAGTGAAGGATACCATATAGCTCCAGCCTGCCTCCATAATACAGTACTTCTTTCATGGTGTAATCTAAGCTTTGAAATCGTCTAGTTTGGACTATCAGAATAGGTAACCACTCATTTTCTGGAACCAATCAATAGTCCCATTATTTTGATCTTAGTCTCTTCTTAAAAATAGTACTGGTATTTGCCTGTTTTTGTTTCCATGACGATTGTACAGGCCTAGATTTCCCAGTCCCCTTCCCCCATGTACCTTAACTAGGTATAATGTACTTTTTACTTTTTTTTTTGGTTTAAGATATTTTGACTGGATGAAAAATGTTAAAACCAGAAATATATTAATAATAATCTGCCTGTGTCTTGCTATGCTGCAATAATAGTGTTTTGAGCATGAATTAGTGACACTTGTGGCTTTCTTTTGGTTCAGCCAGCAAATTCCTAGAACTTCAGGTGATATTTAGGATATTTATAAGGGGCATTGGTTTTTCATTGGTTAAATTATAATTATTTGTCAAAGGTACCGATTATTTTATAGAGTGTTATGATAAAGATTTACTTCACTTTGCTTCACATGGCCTGCACCCATGTAAACAGATACTTATTGTTTAAGTCTGTGTTTACGTGTTTGTTTATGTGTATTTTGTATGAGTTGCATTACTGTTTTAAATGTTTTGGACCTTCAAGGCACTATAAGCTGAGCAAAGCGAGTGGAAAGACTGCTGTGAAACACCACCTATGCATTTTACAAGGAGCTAAATGTAAATTTGAGTTTTTAACACTATTCACAATTCTGGATGAGGTAGTTTTTGAAAAATGATGGATGAAACACCTGTGTATTTTTGCTGATCCAGGATTTGCAGCTCTTTTTATTTATATAGTATCTCACAAAGTAAGTACACCCTTCACATTTTTGTAAATATTTTATTATATCTTTTCATGGGACAACACTGAAGATATGACTAGGGATTCCATTCACGGACGGGTTTATCCATTCCCGGGAATTCGGGAATCCCACATTTCATTCCTGGGAATCTCATATGTGAACGGTTTTAGAATGACCGACACTTATTTTTAATAAAACTACTGCAATATGTTGACACAAATAAAAGACTAACCTTATCTACAAGCAATTCATGCTGTCATAGAAGTACATGTATCTTTAGTTGTAGTAATAAGAGCATAGAAAGCATAACGTCCTCGCAGGTGGTGCAGTGATAGTGCTGCTGCTTTGCAGTAAGGAGACTATGGACGATTGTGGGTTCGCATCCCGGTTCCTCCCTGTGTGGATAGCGCTTTGAGTACTGAGAAATGTGCTATATAAATGTAATGAATTATTATTATTAACGTGTCCAGCGTGCGGTCGTCCATGCGAGAGCGCACCTTCATGCAGAACATCGCCAGCCGCTGAGAAAGCATGCTCTGCCTCCACTGAAGTAGGCGGAACAATCATTAGATACTGATACACTTGTTCTAAACAACGCCTGCACTTGTCGTTGCGCTGAAACACCGCCATTTCAGCTTTTACTGATGCATCCAGTTTCTTGTCATCATTCTGTGATGGCAAGTTTCTTGGCACAGATAATGCGGATGAAACAGACTGACGCATTGCAATATCAAGTTGCTGTTCAAAGCTGTTGTCTGATGAAGTGCAAGCTGCAGCAATGGTGCCACCTTAATTATTTTCAACTATAACTGTTATTTCATGATCGATTTTTACACTTTTACACGCTATATATGCGAGTTTGGCCGTTCCCGTTTTCCGAGGAATTACAGCAGTTTCATTCCCGGGAATGAAAAATGTCCGGGAATCCCGGGCTCCCAGAATGGATTCCCTAGATATGACACTTTGATTCAATGTAAAGTAGTCAGTGTACAGCTTGTATAACAGTGTAAATTTGCTGCCCCCTCAAAATAACTCAACACACAGCCATTAATGTCTAAACCGCTGGCAACAAAAGTGAGTACACCCCTAAGTGAAAAATGTCCAAATTGTGCCCAAAGTGTCAATATTTTGTGTGGCCACCATTATTTTCCAGCACTGCCTTAACTCTCTTGGACATAGAGTTCACTAGAGCTTCACAGGTTGCCAATGGAATCCTCTTCCACTCCTCCATGATGACATCACGGAGCTGGTGGATGTTAGAGACCTTGCGCTCCTCCACCTTCCATTTGAGGGTGCCCTACAGATGCTCAATAGGGTTTAGGTCTGGAGACATGCCTGACCAGTCCAGCACCTTTACCCTCAGTTTCTTTAGCAAGGCAGTAGTCGTCTTGGAGGTGTGTTTGGGGTCATTATCATGTTGGAATACTGCCCTGCGGCCCAGTTTCCGAAGGGAGGGGATCATGTTCTGCTTCAGTATGCCACAGTACATGTTGGCATTCATGGTTCCCTCAATGAATTGTAGCTCCCCAGTGCCAGCAGCACTCACAGCCCCAAACCATGACACTCCCACCACCATGCTTGACTGTAGGCAAGACACACTTGTCTTTGTACTCCTCACCAGGTTGCCGCCACACACGCTTGACAGCATCTGAACCAAATAAGTTTATCTTGGTCTCATCAGACCACAGGACATGGTTCCAGTAATCCATGTCCTTAGTCTGCTCTGTCTTCAGCAACTGTTTGCGGGCGTTCTTGTGCATCATCTTTACAAGAGGCTTCCTTCTGGGACGTCACCCATGCAGACCAATTTGATGCAGTGTGTGGCGTATGGTCTGAGCACTGACAGGCTGACCCCCTACCCCTTCAACCTCTGCAGCAATGCTGGCAGCACTCATATGCCTATTTTCAAAAGACAACCTCTGAATATGATGCTGAGCATGTGCATTCAACTTCTTTGGTCGACCATGGCGAGGCCTGTTCTGAGTGGAACCTGTCCTGTTAAACCACTGTATGGTCTTGGCCACCGTGCTGCAGCTCAGTTTCAGGGTGTTGGTAATCTTCTTATAGCCTAGGCCATCTTTATGTAGAGCAACAATTCTTTTTTTCAGATCCTCAGAGAGTTCTTTGCCATGAGGTGCCATGTTGAACTTTCAGTGACTAGTATGAGAGAGTGTGAGCGATAATACCAAATTTAACACACCTGCTCCCCATTCACACCTGAGACCTTGTAACACTAACGAGTCACATGACACCGGGGAGGGAAAATGGCTAATTGGTCACAATTTGGACATTTTTCACTTAGGGGTGTTCTCACTTTTGTTGCCAGCGGTTTAGACATTAATGGCTGTGTGTTGAGTTATTTTGAGGGGACAGCAAATTTACACTGTTATACAAGCTGTACACTGACTATTTTACATTGTATCGAAGTGTCATTATCTTCAGTGTTGTCCCATGAAAAGATATAATAAAATATTTACAAAAATGTGAGGGGTGTACTCACTTTTCTGAGATACTGTAGTTGTATTTTTAGATTATCCCCCCAAAATGAAATTATTATCTCTCAATTTATATTCCCAGAAGAGGCTATAATATACACTTTGAAACATTTCTGCTAGGCATGTATATGTTAAGTAGTGCTGTCCAGCCTGGGAATGGCCGTGGGCTATTGTTCAAGCTAGTTTTTATTCCCTTGCTCCAGCTCTTTTTCTGAAGTTTCAGAAATTAATAACAGGACCAGCTTGCATCCATGATTTTTATTGAGCAAGAATCTGTTCAGCTGGCAATTCATAATGTATCACAAATTACAAGGTAGTCTGCAGCTAACTAGCAAGAAAAAAATTGAAATACAGAAGGGTCCTAATTCTGTCAAGTTTTCAAAATATTTTCTAGATGTTCACACCAGGAAATTAGCTACATTAAATGTCTACTGTATCTCCACTGTGGCCCTCTATAGCCAGGTCTGACATACAGGTACAATCTGGAAACACCAATTTGAAGTCACTTAGTAGAGCAGTGCACCAGTACATAAGCTGAAAGAGAGAGTAGGCATGTTGGTCAGACAGGCACATGAGAAGTTCCCTTTGTTCTGTACAATGACAATAATACTACTACTTCCTGGTGGCAATGCTCACAGGTAGAATGTAATCTCAGGTGGGTTTTAGATAGTTTGCTCTGGGAGATGTATATCTCAAAAAATATTTAGTAAAGATTAAAAGCATGGATGGTGGAAAACATAGGGTTAAGTCAAGCCTAATAGTGAGTGATTAATAGATTTGCAAAAATACATTTTTTGTTTCAAACAATAAATTTAAACCACTCTAGACTGTAACATGAAATTCGTTTGCAGTGTTGCAGCATAGGATATCAAATGACAGTGCAACAGCATAGAACATTTATTTCAGTTATTGGTATAAATCTGAAAGTCATGCTTTGTCACATAAGACAAATGGAGTGATATTTTTGTCAAACATCCAAGTTCCATATGAATGAGAACATATCTTACTTGTTCCAGCAACTGAAAAATGTTCCTCAAGAGATGTTCTTATTTTAACTATTTATAGTATTGCGTTATAGACATGCATTCATAGTTCTTGTACCCAATTGTAACACAATGATGGAGAAGTCAGACATTGTATGTGATGGTTATCACATTGCTTATATTTTGATATAATGAATTTAAGCATATCAGCTTTAAATGTGCAATTATAATTTTGTCAACCAGTTGTCAGTATAATAATTTAACTCTGATTTAGAAATTATGGATGTAAATCCTGCTGGTGTTTAAATCTTGAAAATTGCAAAATCATTGAAATGTCATACATTTTTGTAGAAGCTGTTATGCTTGTTTCACAGTTATTCCCATTGTCAAAAAATGACCTCTTTAACTGATCCTACTACCTTTTTATATCGTTAAAAGGTGTCATTTTTCTTGGCTTTTCTCTATCATTATTATTCAGATTGACAAAACAGCATGGTGAAAGCAGTCCAACATAAATAACATGTTGCAATGCACAATTTTTTTCCATAGAAATGCAAATCTGATGTGAAGAACAAAGGTCATCGAACAAGAAATACTTTGGTATTCTGGTATAAATTAATGAGAAATGATTTTTCATAATATCTAATGTTTTACTTGACACAGAACATAGTGAACACCTCTGAATATCAAACAAATGAATTCATTGCAATAAGCTATTATACCATAAGGCAGTATTTATATACATTACATTTTCTCCATTTGCTGTTATTTAACTGTGTTGTTTACGATTTGTGGTTGTGAATGTGTCATTCTATGTATCTAATTCAACCGTGTAAACTAAGATATGCTTAGACTCCTGATCAGATCTGGTTCAGTATGTAGACGTCACAACGGAACTCATCAAAAAATGATTGACATTTGTGTGCTTAAGAAAACAATCAACACATTTTCTAATAAGAAACCATGATCATCACTTGGATTAGGAATTTACTGAAGGTACATGTGGCAGTGCATTTCAAAATGCTAAATGTTAGTGTATGAGTAAAGTAGAGAGGAAATACAGCAGCTGCAACAACTCACACAAACAGTGTCAGGGATCAGAGATGATTATAGACTGCAAAGTAAAGCTAATTCAGTCTTGTCTGCATTTTTCCTTACCGATGAATTAAACACTTTCTATATCTGTTTTGTTAGTCATAACAAGCAGCTCACTATTCAAATAACTGCTACACCACATGATTTACTTTTGTTTCTCTACTTGACATAAGGACTTAGTCTCCATAAGGCAGGCATTCCAGACAGATGTTCAGGGAGTGTTTTTTAAACCTAGACTAACCAAATAGCAGACATCTTCAGTAGCATTTATAATAGTTTGCTACGGAAATTTGTGGTCCACATCTGCTTCAAAAAGACAGTGATTACCCCAGTGTGTTCTGTTTGAATGATTACAGACCTGTGGCACCCACTACAGTTGTGATAAAGTGCTTTGTGAGACTGGAGCTGGGAGACATTGAGCATAATATTGGATAAAGTTATGGTCACCTGTAGTTTGCATGTCGTCACAACCAGTCCACAGATGATGCCACTTCCCTTATGCTTCATATTGTCCTGGCACATCTGGATAATAAAGACTGTCATTCCAAAGTCATATTTGTGGACTACAGCTCAGCATTTATTATTATCGTATCATTAAAGCTGACCAATAAATTCCTCAATTTAGGATTTACTGCAACTGAAATCTAGATTTCCCAATCAACAGACCTTAGCATGTGTGGATTGGCAAAATCTCATCATATTGGCATCACATAAATGCCACCAATTTAGGCTTGATCCATAGCAATGATTAGACAACTTACAGAAAATAGGTTTACCTGCTCACTCAATGGTGCCATGACAAAATTCCCACCTTTAATACCCACAAAAACGAGAAACTGGTCATAGTACAAGAAGCCGAAGGCAGACCATGCTGCCATCTATATCTGAGGAGCTGCTTTTGAAAGAACAGCTGTAAATTTCTTGAAGTGACTATCACTGAATTGTGTGCACACTTTTGTCAAGTGGACCCAGTGCCTGAGACTGAGACTGATGTACTGACATGCTTATGTATTCCTTGCGGGTTGCAATGGAAGAAGATGTGTTTTTGTGTTAGTGCTGTTTGAGAGTTAAAATACAAACTTTTGCTCCTAAAAACTTTGTTTCTTGGATGTTCCTAAGGAGCTGTGCAGGGAATTTGAAAGTTTTTTTTTCCCTTTTATAAGGGTTTTTTTTTCACCTGTACAGTAGCAAAGGTAGCTTAGTATTTGGAAAAGCATTTGAAAAGGTTAGTTTTATTCAAAACTAGCATTGGTGAGGACAGAAAGCACAGAAAACAGTTGCTGAAACCAGCCAGTCCATAAATGAAAAAAAAAAACGGCACTGTAGCAATGAATAGTTAAAAGTAATAGTGATTCCTTAGTGGGAAGAAGTTAAGGTATATAAAGAATATTTAAATAGACCACTATATTGCACTCATACTATATAGTAGAGTACCACATAGTGATCGGTGATAGTTGACTTTCTTTTCAATCCGATACCAGGTGATACTGAGGCCTGTATTGCCAATACTGATACCAATACTGATGCAGAGTGTTGTCTTGCATGAATGGTTAATCTTAAAAAACTTACAATATGTGAGGACATCAAAAAGATAGATAGATAGATAGATAGATAGATAGATAGATAGATAGATAGATAGATAGATAGATAGATAGATAGATAGATAGATAGATAGATAGATAGATAGATAGATAGATAGATAGATAGATAGATAGATAGATAGATAGATAGATAGATACTTTATTAATCCCAATGGGAAATTCACATTCTTCAGCAGCAGCATACTGATACAATAAATAATATTAAATTAAAGAATGATAACAATGCAGGTGAAAAACAGACAATAACTATGTATAATGTTGAATGTTAACGTTTACCCCTCCGGGTGGAATTAAAGAGTCGCATAGTTTGGGGGAGAAACGATCTCCTCAATCTGTCAGTGGAGCAGGACAGTGACAGCAGTCTGTCGCTGAAGCTGCTCTTCTGTCTGGAGATGATACTATTAAGTGGATGCAGTGGATTCTCCATAATTGATAGGAGCCTGCTGAGCGCCCTTCGCTCTGCCACAGATGTTAAACTGTCCAGCTCCATGCCAACAATAGAGCTTGCCTTCCTCACCAGTTTGTCCAGACGTGAGGCGTCTTTCATCTTAATGCTGCCTCCCCAGCACACCACTGCGTAGAAGAGGGCGCTCGCCACAACTGTCTGATAGAACATCTGCAGCATCTTATTGCAGATGTTGAAGGACGCCAGCCTTCTAAGGTAGTATAACCGGCTCTGTCCTTTCTTGCACAGCGCATCAGTATTGGCAGTCCAGTCTAATTTATCATCCAGCTGCACTCCCAGATATTTATAGGTCTGCACCATCTGCACACAGTCACCTTTGATGATCACTGGGTCTATGAGGGGTCTGGGCCTCCTAAAATCCACCACCAGCTCTTTGGTTTTGCTGGTGTTCAGGTGTAGGTGGTTTGAGTCGCACCATTTAACAAAGTCATTGATTAGGTCCCTATACTCCTCCTCCAGCCCATTCCTGATGCAGCCCACGATAGCAGTGTCATCAGCGAACTTTTGCACATGGCAGGACTCCGAGTTGTATTGGAAGTCCGATGTATATAGGCTGAACAGGACCGGAGAAAGTACAGTCCCCTGTGGCGCTCCTGTGTTACTGACCACAATGTCAGACGTGCAGTTCCCAAGACGCACATACTGAGGTCTGTCTTTAAGATAGTCCACGATCCATGCCACTAGGTATGAATCTAATCCCATCTCTGTCAGCTTGTCCCTAAGGAGCAGAGGTTGGATTGTGTTGAAGGCGCTAGAGAAGTCTAGAAACATAATTCTTACAGCACCACTACCTCTGTCCAAGTGAGAGAGGGATCGGTGTAGCATATAGATGATGGCATCCTCTGCTCCCACCTTCTCCTGATATGCAAACTGCAGAGGGTCAAGGGCGTGTTGAACCTGTGGCCTAAGGTGACATTTTAAAGACACTGCATTAGTAGACTATTACATTTAGTGCCAAAGATCAGACTTCTTTGCTTGTTTATTAACAGAAATTATTAAACATGTTCAGTTCTTGCAAATGATCTGTGGAAAACAAGTGTTAGCATTACATTTTTTCTTGAAAAAACATGTAAAAAGTGTTGCATTTTTTGACTCAAAAATAATATTTTAATTTTGTGCAAAACATTAAAAGTATGCAGTCGGAAATGTAAACAGTATAATGATGCAAAAACCGAGCGAGCGTCGCTTTTGGATTCATCAGACTCACTTTCAGTTTCACTGTTTCAATTTCACCGACTGAAGACAGACTCTCTTTGTTATCACTGCTGATGAGAGGCTTTTCAACGTCACTGCTCATATCACTGTCAAGAGCGTGCAACACTTGGGCTGCTGAAAAACATTTTTTTTACGGGAGGCCATTATTACTATGCACGCCTACAGGTGAGAAGAGAAGACACAGCCATACCATTGCCCGGGTAATGCTCAGGACTACTGCTTTGAGCATTGTTTTTACAGTCCAAGTGACTCTCTGGTCTAATGCTAGGGTATGGGATTTAAAGATAATATCGAGTAATCTTTTTTTTTTTTTTTAATGGACATAATAAATACATTAAGCTTGAACATGTGTTCCAAGTATGTCCATTCATCAAGCTATACAGTAAATGTGATCCTAAAAACAGACATTGATTTATTTCTATTCAAACAATTACAACAACCTTACATCAGATTACAATACCAGAGTTGCCAGTATACTGCCTACCTTTATGGAAAGCTTCTTTAAGAATAGACTACAGCCTGAGTGTCTGTGCAGTCTTCTGATTGCCTCCGTTGTAACTCCACGTGCTTGGCAATGTGACTGACTTTTTTGTATTTTACTAGGTTTATGGTGTTGCCGCAATAATGTTCAGTTTTCTGGCACGTATCACTAAGTGGAGTAAAATAACTCCAAACAATGCTTCACTTTCTTTCTGCTATTGCCTCACATACACAGCTTCACTGCTTTGGCTGGTGGATCCCAGCACTGCCAGTGTGAATACAGGGCAATAAAAAATGCAGAAAGAGAAGGAACTCCTGTTTTACATAATTGACACATTTAATTCATCTTTTCGCCATCGAATGCTTTTTAAAAATAACTTCTAATAAACTTGCATATTATTGAAAATGTGTAATATTGACACTTTTAATGTGAACATCAATTTAAATTAAAAGGTCAGGATCGGAAGCATTGATACTTTAGTATCGATCCGCCAATCCCTAGTGCAAAGGCATATGCATAAATAAGAAATTAAGCATTTATTTTAAGTACAGGTGGACGGCTGACTTGAAATCGGTAAAGAGCTGCAAAATATGTAGATGTGTATCTAACAAGAGAGCACCAGTCTGGGGCAAACAGTAGTAGAAACAGACAAGTAAATAAGTAAATAACTAGCAGTGGATAGTATTTAGTGAATTTTCTTAGTAAGAAGGAGTATGTAAAAGATTTTACTTGAATAGAACAGTTCTTATCAGGAAAATTAGAGGCCTTACTTTAAGAATGTGATGTAGATTTAGACAATAATTTCAATGCACATCTTTTTAATAATATTAAAAAGGCAAGTTTACAGAGGGATATTATTGCCATGAGGAACTTTAATTACCCAAATATCTGCTGGCCTAACCTTAAAAATAGTGGAGTAAAACAGCAGGAGTTTTTAGATATAATCAGTGACACAGTATGTTAAAGCACCAGTGTGTGGGATGTCTAGATTTACTATTTTGTAATAACCAGTATAGAATTCAGGGTGTAGGCACTCAAGTCAAGTGACCATAATATAACACAATTCTCAGTGTTTTGGAAGAGCACATATGTGAGGACTAACTTTAACTTTGGTAGGTCAAATTTTGAACAGACGCTGTAGAGTCAAAGAGGAAAATTTGGAATCAGTTGGAAATGAAAGAAAACTCCACAGTGGATTAATAAGGAGTTGAAAAAGAAGCTTCAAAGGAAAAAAAACAGCTGTATAAGGCCTTTAAGACAAATAACTCCAATGCAAACTTTTGAGCATATGAGAGCATGAGGTTAACCATTAAGAAAGATATTAGGGAAGCTAAAAGGCAGAAGGGAATATTGCAGATAAGATGAAAGATGACCCAAAACAACAATCAAGGAGGTGAAATGTATCAGGAATAGTAAAGGGGAAATTAAATGCTGTAAAATCTGTCCATGGTAACAGGGACTACTAAGAAGGTACTGAGAGATTTGGAAATTGTAGAGGAGTACTGCTTAGATTAAAAAACCTGAAATCAAACAAATCACCAGGACAAGGTAATATTTATTCTCAACTTCTTAAAGAGGTTAGTGAATACATACTGTATATAAACCCTTGGCATGTATTTTTAGAAAGTCACTGCAATCTGTTGAAATTCCAGAGGACTGGAAAATGGCAAATATTATCCTATTATATGAAAAGGATGATCAGGCAGATCCAAGTAACCTTAGGGCAATAAACTTTAGGTGTATCACAGGTAAATTAATGAAAGGCATTTTTAAGGGTAAACTTGAGCAACAAATGGTAAGAACAGAAGTTTTACCTAACAGTCAACATGGGTTCAAACAAGGGAGGTTGTGCTATACTAACATGCTGGAAAATGAGGAAGCAACAAAAGGATACTAGTAGAGAGATGAATATGAGAGGTTGGGCATCAAACTTAAAGAAGTAGGAGTTCAGGGTCAAGTGTGTAGATGGGTGCAGATTTGGCTAAAACACAGGATGCAGATAGTTATGGAAGCAAAGTATATGGAAAAAAAAGTCTGTGATACAGTTTGCATATTTGTAGCTAGAGATCCACAAATGGAGAAAAACATACAAGTAATAAAAAACAACACCTTCCAACCCCAATTTATTAATCCCCTCCCCCCTTCCAAACCCACCCTTCATTTTCTATGTGTTGCTTTTCAGATTCCTGTATGTCTAATCATTTTCCTCTGATGATGAAACCTGGTAGGTTGTTGAAAATTTGGAAATGAAAAAAACTATTTTAAGATATGTGACTCATTTTCTTCCTTTGTGGATTTCTAGCTACAAATACCTAGAAACTATTGAAATCGACAGAAAATAATTGAAATGTAGAGATGTCAGGTAATTGAAAGGAACTACTCTGGACGTCTCTCTCTTAGGAGGTTTCGTTTTGTAGACGTGCTCGCCTCGCTTGTGTAGCAGCTAAGTGAATGTGTCTTTCTTCAGAGATTTCGTTTTACCGACATGCTAGCCTTGCTTGTATATTAGCAGCTAAGCGAGTTTCAGTTTCCTCTGAGGTGGAGCTCTTACCCCGACTCCACCTCTCACTTCCGGGCCGGACAGAGATACACACACACACTTCCACCCTTAGACGTTTATATATAAGATATGTATATATATTGTATACATACATATAACGTGTTGGATACTATACATACTTTGTGTGTATGTATGTGTCTTTTATTGGTGTTGTATTACTGTCTGGACTAAGGAGGCATACAACACATAATAAAAAACAATTTCCTCCCTATCATCTAATTGTGGTCATTGGCAGGTAAAAATATATTTATTTTTATTTTAAGGATGTAATCATCTAGTTATAAATATAAGCTATTCTATTAAAGTTTAATATAATGTCTGTGGTAAACCATCCTGGTGTATGTAAATGTGAGGGCTTTTGTTGTCTTTGACACTTTCAGTATGTTTGCTCCCAACCCTCAGAGCTGATCTGCCCATTCTGATTCTCTGTTTCAACATGAGTTTGTCTCTGCACATCTCTCAGGCAATCCATTTAAAAGAACTCACACCTTCATACTAGTCTGCTGATTAACTGTTTTCTTATTGTGTATAATGTAAGGCCTGCACATTTTGTATATACAGTAATCCCTCCTCCATCGCGGGGGTTGCGTTCCAGAGCCACCCGCGAAATAGGAAAATCCGCGAAGTAGAAACCATATGTTTATATGGTTATTTTTAGAATGTCATGCTTGGGTCACAGATTTGCGCAGAAACACAGGAGGTTGTAGAGAGACAGGAACGTTATTCAAACACTGCAAACAAACATTTGTCTCTTTTTCAAAAGTTTAAACTGTGCTCCATGACAAGACAGAGATGACAGTTCTGTCTCACAATTAAAAGAATGCAAACATATCTTCCTTTTCAAAGGAGTGCAAAGCAAGCAGTCAAAAAAAAAATCAATAGGGCTTTTTGGCTTTTAAGTATGCGAAGCACCGCCGGTACAAAGCTGTTGAAGGCGGCAGCTCACACCCCCTCCGTCAGGAGCAGAGAGAGAGAGAGAGAGACAGATAAAAAAAATCAATACGTGCCCTTTGAGCTTTTAAGTATGCGAAGCTCCGTGCAGCACGTCCTTCAGGAAGCAGCTGCACACAGCCCCCCTGCTCACAACCCCCTACGTCAGCGCAAGAGAGAGAGAGAGAAAGTAAGCTGGATAGCTTCTCAGCCATCTGCCAATAGCGTCCCTTGTATGAAATCAACTGGGCAAACCAACTGAGGAAGCATGTACCAGAAATTAAAAGACCTATTGTCCGCAGAAACCCGCGAAGCAGCGAAAAATCCGCGATATATATTTAAATATGCTTACATATAAAATCCGCGATAGAGTGAAGCCGCGAAAGGCGAAGCGCGATATAGCGAGGGATCACTGTAAAACTGGTAAGAGTAACAGATTATAAGATTATTACAGTGTAACTTTTCATACATGTAAATTACATTTATTGAATGAATTTTTTGCAGTAAGTATAATGCAAAAATATTCTTGTGTTACCAGTAGGTCCGTCTTGTATCTTTAGAGTACCTTTCCTAGCTACTGCAGTATATTATATTATATTATATTATATTATATTATATTATATTATATTATATTATATTATATTATATTATAAATTTCAAAATACTAAATGCATAGGAAGAAGCATGTTACTTTCAACACCCCCTTTTACCCCCCACCTTAAAACTTCAAAGAATCCTCTCTGGCGTTGGGTGCAAGACTTCTTACCCAGAAGCCTCATACAGTGGCTTTATAGACTGAACTTTGGCTTCATTAGAATCAGTGCTTTGTATCTAAGAGTGCATTTAGACTTATAAAATGAGTTATCCATTTATTCAGAAAATATAAATGCTCTTAGGAGGCATGCCTTGAGAGGTTTTAAAATAAAACACTGGAACTTTTCACAAGGAGCTCTCTGCTTTGTTTAGGATGATTTGCCCACACACTGGTTATCATTGTATTCTAAAGCAGCGTTCCAAAAGCTAGGATTAAATCACCATGGGAACGAATTAGCATCTTGGTTTCCTTGATTTTACTCAAGAGTTAAGTGGCGTCAGAAGCTCTTCACATACAGTGTGTAGACTGACATCTATCAAAATTCCATATTTGATGCATTATAATTGTTACACAGCCTGTGTCTTCATGTTGAGCATATGAAAATTACACATTTGCATTTCTGTAATTGTTTTATTTTAATTTTGCCTTCTGTGTAAACATTTGAGTTGAACAAGGTTAAACAGATGCAATCGTTATTCTCAGTTTTATTGCCTTTCAAAATATTTATTTTTCCATATTATTTAGTTTTGTAATCTTTTTAAAATTGATCCATCTATATTTTTAAGCACATAAGACATGTGCACTAGAATGCAAATAAAAGAAGCAAAAATATGTACTTTTCTTCAACATTCAGAAGCATCTGTAAGAAATATAGATGATATCATAAACAACTACCTGTTTTTATGCAGTTCTTAAAAATAAATAATTCCTAAACTGGGAATGTTAATCATTTATTGTTTAGTTTAAGTTTAGTCTCTCGTTTATGTAACTTTCATAATGGTGTAAGCAGAATTTAAAGCTTCAGAAACAAAATTCAGAGAAAGTAATGAATGCAGTGTGGCCAAGTAGCTCTGACATGGGATGGTGAAGTGCTACATTTCAAGTGATAACACCTTTTCACTGCATGGCTCTGAGTAAGCCACTTAACTTTCTAATTTAGAAGAAATATATTTAAATAAATGTCATAAACGTTAACACTTGCAAATTGCTTTGAGGTGATTTTCACTATAAAAGGATGTTATGTAACATAAAGACTGTTTAATTGCTTTGTGTGTTTATTTAAACACAGCTGATGCTAAACATTGTACGTAATATTAACCAAACTTCCACTCATTACATTCTTTCAGTGGTTCCTTAAGTAAGTTTACTTATTTTCCACATCTGTGCTTTGCTGGTAGAAATTATATCAAGATGCACAGGCAAAGCTAAACCCATTTTAGTTTATCCTGGCTTCGCCATTTATTATTCCCTCTTGTTTCTTTTTTTTCTCCATTTTTCTCACATTTTCACTGGGTATTTACTAGTGGGCTTAAGCAAAATTCTTCATTCTGGGCTTCTTTCCTTCAGTAATCATGACTCGAATAACTTTGGAGTCTATGATGGTATTTAAAGAGCTTGCATTTTTATGTGCTATTAGATGTAACTTATTTGGAAATTATGTAGTGGTAATTGTAGGCAATGTGTCAATGATTCATTAGCAAGTGTGTGCAAAAATTGATTCATTTTGCTAAGCTGATTGGAATCATTTAATTGCCAGCCTGTTCATGTGTGTTAATATGAGCCCTGCAACAGACTTGGGACTTGTGTGGGGTGTAGTATTTAAGATAAGTTCTGACCCCTTGACATCCCTCTGGGAAAATTGATGTATTATTTTGTGTTAATAATTTATACTTTTACAATACATTTGTAAGGATTACTGTATTTCAAATTCTTTACAAGACATATGGTCTGAAAATATGTAGAGATAAAAGTACTGCCTTTTTGGACAATAACCATGTGATCTGCATTAATATATTTATGTATTTAAGAAAGTGGTTTGAATAACACATCTTCATTATTTTAATCTCTGTAGCTTTTAATAATTAACAAATTTAACGTTTTAATGGGAAAAATAATTAACATTGTAACTGTTCAATTTTGTAACACAGTGTTACTCAATTATTACACTATTATTATTTGAAGAACAATAAACATTCCTGATTAGCATAGAATTATCAACTATATAATAAAACACTAAGTTCTATGTGTGTCCAGTCTCTCTGAGCAATCTGATTGGTCAGTTCAGCTTTGGTGAAGCATTCGAAAAAGGAAGTACAAGTATCCACAACATGGGAAGGAGTTAAGGCTTGGGAGGCACACTGAGAGTCACATTTAGAGTCTGCTCTGTACTTCTAAAATTTTTATTTTTATACTGTATTGAGGATTTGTTCTGTGTATTGTATTGTATTGACCCCTTTCTTTTGACACCCACAGCACGCCCAACCTACCTGGAAAGGGTTCTCTCTTTGAACTAACTGCCTTTCCCAAGGTTTCTTCCATTTTTCCCTACAAGGTTTTTTTTTTGGGAGTTTTTCCTTGTCTTCTTAGAGAGTCAAGGCTGGGGGGCTGTCAAGAGGCAGGGCCTGTTAAAGCCCATTGCGGCACTTCTTGTGTGATTTTGGGCTATACAAAAATAAATTGTATTGTATTGTATTTGAAGATAGGAAGCATAAAAGTGTTAAATTTATTCTATTATCTGTCTTCAACAGGTCACATGCCTAATAGTTAATGTAAGAAAATTAAGTGGAAACTATTGATCCAAATTATTTGTCATATTTTAAATCATCAGGCTGTCTAAGAGCAAGAGGTCATCCTAGCTTTTGGGTAAAAATTATGCATCTATATTGTCACTTACCTCACATGTATTGTTAACGTTATAATACACATACACAGAGCTGTGTGTGTTAGAATTGCTCAGCATGTGTTCCCAGAAGGTTCTGCAATCACATAGTAGAACATACTGAGGTTTAATAATTAGTTTATGATTGCTACTCAAATGAAACAATCCTGTTTAATCTAGTGCTTTTCTGATCTAGCAGTATTGTAATGTGCTTTACAAAGAAATCTAAATACACCCAAATTTGCCATTTTTTTCACCAACATACCTTAAGTTCCAGTTTGTCTTTAGCAGGTTGAAGATTGAACAATTTATGGGACATAATATTCTATCAGTCACATTTTATCCTTTGAGTATTTTGTAAAATACAGCTACCCAGATAGCTTAAACGTCGCACTTCTCATTACTTTTCTATTTCCCCTGAAACTCTATATCCTTTTGTTGTTTTAAATTTTGTAAATAAATATTTTTTTCACTTTGAATTTTTTCATTATTTCTTATTCTACAACTATCACAGATAATAATACTTTGTAACAGAAGAAGCAGCTTTCATTTTCTGCTGTTACTTGTTTATATTTTCAGTGTTGTTTCTTTCATTATGTCTTTATCAAAGCACCTGTTTGATAATGAACAGATGAAAGTGAAGTAAAATAGAGTGTCAGAACCTTCCTTGGACACATGCTAGTTGTTTGCCATTTTTAAGTTAATCTGCTCAGAAGAAATTAATGAAGCTAGGAAGTAAATTCTGAAAACTAAAAGAGAATATTAAGCACAAACATAGTTTTCGATGATAATCATACATTAATCCAACCATCTTTACCTTTGTAATACCCATCTAGCAAGGATGTTGGTTAAACACTCTGCATAGTGTGTTTTTAATCAAATGTTTTGTCAATTAGTAATTACCATGTCTCACCCTTTTGTTTTTATATTTTTTATATCTGTCCCCACCCCCTTAATCAAATTCATTCGTCTTTGCCTACAGGAGCAGCACTGGGCCCAAGGCAGGAAACAGTCCTGAATGGGAAGTTGGCTCATTTCTGGGTCGCTTATGTACAATACACAAACACACTTGGAAATACATGGGGAAAAGTGCATAATGACCAATGAATATGACTACCTAGCCTTTGGGAATGTGGGAGGAAAAGTGGAATAGCCAGAGAAAACTTACTCAAACACAAGTTGGATGTGAAAATTCTATATCTGCAAAAACTGTGTGCAAGATTTGATCCCAGGACACTGATTCCACGAGACAGCAGTGCTAACCATTGGACCATCATGTAACCTTTTTCACTTTAGTGTTTTGTAAATATTTAAACCTCTGGGTTTTTTTTTAACGAGTACTAAGTTAGTTGACTAGATGTTGCCTGCCTTAGTATTTGTGTCTCATTTTAATTTTGCTGCAAGATAAAGCAAAAAAATAAATACATCAGAACACAGAATTTTAAAAGAATGTTACACATAAGGTACACTTGAATGAATAAAAAGAGTAAAGACTAACCAGTCAGGCAGGTAACGTTCTCTCAGCATCCACTGAACCCATATTCTCTCATCTGATTGCCAAACAAGGAAACGTGATTTGTCACTCCATTCGACGCTTGGCTTTGGACTTTGTGAGGCTTGCATGCAGCTGCTCAGCCATGGAAACCCATTCTATGAAGCTCCCGCCACACAGTTAATGCCAGTGGAAATTTGGAAATCTTCAGCTATGGAATAAGCAGAGCATTGGTAAATTTTACGCACCATGCACCTTAGCAGTCGTTGACCCCGCTCTGTGACTTGGTCTTACGTGGTCTTCCACTTCATGGTTTAGTTGCTGTTGTTCCTAAACATTTCCACTTTCCAATAATACCACTTACAGTTGACCATAGAATATCTAGCAGGGATGAAATTTCACAAACCGTCTTATTGTAGATGTGGCATCCTTTCATAGTACCACGCTTGAAGTCACTGAGCTTTCCAGAACAACCGTTTTGTTTCGCAAATGTTTGTAAAAAGAGACTGCATGGCTAGGTGCTTGATTTTATAAACCTGTGGCAACGGGTCTGATTTGAAAAACATGAATTCTATCATTAAGAGTTGGGTCCCAATACTTTCATCCTTATAGTGTGTGTGTGTATATACATATATAAAGTATGTATATATATGTATATGTATATATATATATATATATATGTATGTGTGTATATCTATTTTTATATATATATATATATATATATATATATATATATATATATATATATATATATATATATATATATATATATATATATAAATGTATATATATATATATATATATATATATATATATATATATATATATATATATATAATATTTTGTAGATGCCACATGGGCTGGATGAGCAACCTGGCCAGAAAAGGGGATGGTTCCTTACCCAGAGGGGAGGCTCCCAACAAGCATATAGGCATCCCGGCCAGGGAGGAAGAAGGGATCAGACCCAGAAGGAAGAACCAAAAGGGATGGACAGACAGCCCACTGGAAAAGAAAGACTTTTCTGGAGGTGTTTTATTCCTCCAGCACGTTAGATGGCAGCAGCCCTGGATGTTGGTGCACAGTAGGAAACCAACAGGACATGCCAGGAGATGTAGTCCGGCAGAGCAGCCCTACTGGGGTCACTAAGTTTCGCGTGACATATATATATATATTGGATTTACTATATTAGATGTCTAGGCCATGTCTTGCTGTATTACTTTAGTTTGTCATCTGACCTTGGGTATGAAGTGTGTGACCTTAAAATTAGTATAGAGTACAGGCTGTTCGTTTCTTATCTTTAAACTCAGGCAAGCTTACCAATCTCGGAAGCCAGATTTTTAAGCATCTGGAAGTGTTTTTGGTGGCACTGATACATTTTTTTTTAATTCACCTTGTAATCATTGGATCCTTTCCGTATATTTACAAGTAAAGAAATGGAGACCGAAGGGTTTTTCCTTTTTCTAATCAAAGTTGGTGACCTTAAACATAGCTGCTTTGAGGATGAACTGAGCCTATTAGCTCAGAGAAATAAGGAAGCTATCTCTCTCCCTCTCTTTCTGTTTCAACCCCCACCTTCCAATAACAATGACAATGCTCAGTATATCATTCGTTTTGTAATTCTTCATTGGAAAACTTAAATTTCAGTGGTCAAAACCACAAACACTTCAGTGCAGAAAAAGAATGTAGACATAAAATAAATATGTACAGTATAGCTTCAAAAATATTGGCTCTTGCAGAGCTTTAAATCCTTCAATAGAGTCTACACTTGAACAGGCTCCTAAATGAAGTTAAAATAAGCAGCAGGGCATGGTGTTTGCTTAGCCAACAGGGTGTTATGCAAGATAAGCTGGCAACATTTTGCAACAGCCTTAGTGGTGTTGCCTCAGAGGGACATTACATACAGAAGATAACGTGGGCGGCCAAAAGGCTGCATCAGAGGGGGGCTGGGGGCGAGAGGGGGAAGTACAATCCCTATAGAGGCTAAGGTCAGTGTAAAAAGTCTGAAAACTTATTTGTGATTTGTAACAGTGAAGATCCCAGTTCTTTTATCAAGATGTGGGCACATAAATCAGTCTGCCTGTAGGAAAAATATGTAAAACCTGTCAGTAAGAATGCTGCAGAGATCCTTATTAAAAGGAAATGATACAAAAAAAGTATATTTGTAAGCTTACACAGTATTGTATTAAATGCTGTCCAATCATCAGTTTTTATGTGTTATTCCCGATTTTTAGAAGACTCGTCTCTTGAAATGTCATTCAGGAGCTCTTAATATCAGTGAACTCTTAATAAATAAATAGCGTGTTTTTTTTTTTTTTTTTAATTATTATTACTTAAAGTAATAGCTTTAACAGGCTCCACCTAATATCCTATTGTTACACTGTGATTAATCCTGTATTTATATAATCTTTTATGCCTACTTTTTGTACATTTTTATTGTATTCTTGTTTTCTATGCAAAACATCTTATTATTTTTGCCGTGAAAAGTTGGGCTTTAAGTTAAGAGTCTGTATAAATAATAAGGTGGTGCAGCTAGTGTTGAAACCCAAGCTATTGTTATGTTTCAGACTGGGCTGTCTTCTGTGTGGCCTTTGCATGTTCTCTCAGTTTTCCATCTGGCTTCCACCCCCAGGTATAAAACAAATAGTTAAATACATGGGTAGCTGTAAAGTGCCAATGTTGTTTCATTGTGCACAGGTATAAAATTGATTCTCAACAAAGTTTGTTTATTGATTTGTATTCATTGCTGTCAACATAGGCTCAAACTCTTTACAACCTCAACCAGAAGTTTATAGCAATAACCAAGATTCAAAAATAAGGCAGAGCATAGTTTTTGCAAGCAGTACCTGCACTCTAACAACAAACATTGTATGACAGAAAATTTCAGTTTGGTCTGTTCACACTTTAGCTGGCACAATTTGATAAAAATGCATTTGCATCCTTTGCCGTTTGAAAGAAACACTGATATAATTTTGAACTCTTGAAAGTCGTTCAAGAGAGGAGAATTTTTACAAACCACACATACATGCATGTAGCATCTCTCACCTCAAGTGTCTAGACAGTTCTCACTCCCGGCTTATTGCCTCCAACTCTGGTTAATTTTATTTCCGTATTTTGCTTACACAGCTCAAGAATCAGTAACATGTGGCTTTTATCAAGTGTATTTTTAGATGTGTTGTAGAAGATGAGCAAAGTATTAGAAGTCAATTAGTTTTCTTTTGAATTTACAATGTATTGAAAGATTGCAGTTGCTGCTTCTGTCTATTCTTTGTTTGCCACTTCATTTAAAAATAAAGAATATGGCAAGTTAAACCCATAAATTGTGATCTTAGTATCTTATAGGGTAGACAGAAATAATAAACATACAATTTAAAGGGCACCATCCTTGATAGTAGGGTATCACCACTGGTTTACTGTAGGTCTTATTCTGTAATTTGCCTTTCCTTTAACTTTTTATTTGGATTGAATGGTCATTGTGTTATTTCATTTGGGTGTTTATTTTGTGTTCAGCAGTTATACATGCCTATTTTTAAATTTATCTTTGCGGTATCTACTGACCCCTGGTGTAAAAATATTTTACTACACCAATGTATTTTTTTTGGGGGGATTTATATGTGAATTACATTCTTTTACATTACGACATGTTGTTAAAGAGATTTAGAATGAATAAAAATACATTTGGTATACAGTATAGCACTTTTCATTAATTAAATCCTGCCTGAAATTGCTTTATAATTTCAGAAAAATAGTACAATTGTTCATGTGTATCTACTGTATTTTTCTTTCAGTTGAACCACAAATACAGTGCAGTAAGCGACTTGAGACACGGAGTGAGTCAGTGGTGAGGACTGAATAGCATTCTTGAATTTTAAAGTCCACTGCTATGTGATCACTACTGTGATTCAGTGTTGCATAATAAAATGTGAATACTTTTTATAGGCATTTAAATCATACAAAAAATTGTAATATTTTATTTTAGGTACTGTCAAAATGTGTCTTTTACTTATATGTTGTTATGTTAATGCCATAATAAAGGATTCTTTTGGCCTTAATAGCACCTAGAAAACTTGAGTAAAGTGGGAAAAGATGCATTTTTGCACTAACTAAACTAAAGTGTTACCAAAATGTTTTTGAAAGATCTATTAAACATGTGTAAAATATCCATTACACAACTGTTTGCAGCACTAAGTGTAAAAGTAATATACAATTTTATTTGCTTTATGTAACAGTTTAGTGCTTTTTGCTTTGGTTGAGCAAATTTTTTTGCAGATTTCATTTTATTTTTAAATTCTATGAAAGCATTGTTTTGTACTTAAAGCATAAATACATTTTCATATATGTAAGGCATGTTCAAATTTAAAGTACTAGTGGCCAATTACTTAGTTTGTTTATTTATCAGTTTAATTACTTATTGATTCCTCTACTTATTATTACAGAGATTCTGTGTCTTCAGAATCAGGCTGATCTTAATTTTTACCTGAACGTCTTCAATCATTTATCAGTTTGTTTAAAGTTTCTGTCCATGTCAGTTTTCTTTCTTTTCATGTTTACTAGTGCTCTTTTTGTTTGTTTTCCTTTCCTGCTGCACATAACATTTGTTTCTGGAATTCTGTTGTAAGACTGATATCTTATTTCTTTATTTCCTGTACACTTGTGTATAATTGAGTTTTTGTATCCCTTTTTTCTCTGGTGGTATGAACATAAGGCCTCTTGATACTCTATAGTTTCTTGTTTGTGTCTGAGTGTGTGCTCTTCATACTAATTTGTGTGATGCTCCTGAGGTTTTTTGTTTTTTTTTGTCCCATTTCTTCATTTTCTTTTGAAGTGTGTAGGGCTTCTTTTGTTACAGCCTTTTTTAATGTCTTTTGAAGATTGACAACACAAGTGCACAGCCAGAGTGCCCAGGGTTGTGCAGAGAGTATTTAATATAATGTGACATCTGTTTTTGGTTATTTTAGTCAAAAAAAGCTCAGACCAAATCATAATAAATAATAATAGAGCAGATAATAATAAATAATAATAATTATTTATATAGCGCTTTTCCCACTACTCAACGTGCTTTGCAAACTCCATGCTGGGAGAACCTGGGACATGAACCCAGATAGCCCATGGTTTAATATTTACGTATTTTCTGTTACCTGCCTTAATGGTGGTAATCTGCAATGAACAGAATATTTGAGATAGCACAAGAATATCTGTCATCTGAAGAGCATATGTTGTTTTGCTCCTTGTAATTTTTTTGTAGCATCTGCTTATAAAATAATTTATTTGAATGCAGAACTGTAATTACAACAGTGCTTGTACACTATGAACCTGCAGTAAGATCTGTAATGCTTAAGTTGCTGATAGGTGGGCATTTTTTTTCAGCTGCTGAGCATGAGTGAGGGTCCAAATGTTAAGCGCTAAAAATCCAATTGTTATACCAATACATATAAAAGCATACATTAATAGCATGCAGCCAAAACAGCACAACACATCTGCCAGTTTTACAACTTATTTGCTATTCATCATATTATTGTGGTTTTACCCCAGTTTTTTTTTTTTTTTTTTTTTGTTTTTTTCATTCTGCACTATAATTCCTCAACAACATTCAGTCTAGAAATAGAGATGTCTTTTAACAGTATGGTATTCCAATTTAGAAAAATGCAAAGTTAAAACAATATTTATTATTTAATTAGCATAATAAAAATTGCACGCTTATTGCATAGACAAGCTTCTTCACTTCAGAATGTAGCAAACACAATGAATGCTAACAATATGCTAACAAGACAACAGTCAACTCTTATCATAATTACCATGTTGTACTTCAAGTTTATTTGCTATGTTTCATATATTTGTTGTATCATGTATTAATATTCACATCCAAAGAAGCTGGATATTTGTGTCATAGTACCAGATCTCAGCATCTGATCCATAATAAATTCTCAACTTACAAGGTAGTGTTATGGTAGATATGCTGCCTGCATTAAGCAGCAGAAGGAATGTTCGCAATTGGTAGCATAGAATTAAGGGATTGCACTTGCCAGAGGTGGGCCCCTAGGCTGATGTGAAGGTGAGTATGAAAGAGACTCCTGTATAGGGAGGGATGGGGTTAGACATGGATGATACTGCAAGACTGAAGAACTGTGGCAGCAATAATGGATAGAACAGAAGCAAAGGTTGTTATGGTCTGCAAAAACGTAGAACAAAGTGAATTGTGGCAGGTGATTTAGGGCTGTTATCCATGGGATTAACAGCAGAATGTTCAAATGGGTGTTTTTATTAAAATAATAAATACTCCTCAATAAAGCCTCTGTGTACTGTCCCTGTTTTCTTTCTTAGTACTCATTGAATTCTTTTAAAGCAATGTATGCAGAAAACAACACAAATACCATACAAATACTGTCAATTAAATAACCAGTAATTGTAATGATTTAACAACAAAATGTTCATGCTGTGCCATTGGTTGGTAAGGGTTTTAAGTGAACAATTATTAGAAATGTTTATGAGAATTTTAAAATTCTTCAAATACATAAGGAAATAATTTACTTGAGCGATTCAAACATTGCTTTTCTTAGATACCATGAATGATGCCTTAGACAAAACAGATGTACTGCAGACATTCTCATTTACATTTGAATTTATCACCATTACAGGATTTTGCTATGAAGTGTAAACACATCTGTTAAATACTGGTCAGTGCACAATGGGTTCAAGAGAGTTCTCCAGAAGTACATGCTAAGAAAAGAAAATATCAAAAGTGGATTTAGAAATAACACACATGGATCATTTGAAAATGCTGTTCTTGGAGATGAAATGTAGGTGAATGATTTTGCATCGAATATATGCAAAAATGATGTAATCCTTACAAATGCTCTTTTTATTTTCAGTTCCATTTCTCCATTCAGTATTGAGAGCACGAGACGGCAGAGAAGGTCAGAGTCACCTGACTCTAAGAAGCGGCGCATACACCGATGTGACTTTGAAGGCTGCAATAAGGTGTACACAAAGAGCTCCCATCTGAAAGCACATCGCAGAACGCACACAGGTACAATATTAGTTTAAGCCTGCTATGCCAAGCACAATAAACAGTGTTTAATCTTTTTTTGTTTTATTTCTGTTTTGCTTTTTCAAATTCTTTTCTCCTAATTTATTTCACTGTAAGTTAATAACTTATATGTGACAACAGAATAAAGTGCTTACTTGCACAGTATCTCACACATGGCAAAGGGTAAGTAGTAAAACAATATATAACCTAAGAAAGACCTGTAATAAGAGTAATATATACAAAATTGCATATAAATGTCAGTGTAAATCAGGCAATGAGCATGGGCTTATAGAGGTTATGTGATCAAAAGAATCTTTACTCCATTTACTTTGATATCTGGTTTCATCTTTTTGCAACACATATATAGTAACACTAAGAGTAAAATAGGAAATGACCATAAACCAGGCCTGTACTGATACTACATTGCTCTACTTATATCCTGGCACGTTACTCACAGTAGAAAAGAATGAAACATCTCTGTTTCTCTCACCTGCACAGTAAAGTCACGCAGGTTAAAAGAGGTTAACTTTGTAATCATGAGAGAAATTGGAAATATCATTTATTTTTCAGATATAACTAAAGTCCCAAAAGCATATCACTTTTGAGAAAATTTCTCTATACTTTCTGAGATGAAACCTTTTGATAAATTGAATGATAGATTTTATTATTTATTGGGTGTCTACTAATATTCATGTATGTGTATGGGTGTGTATTATAATATGTATGTGTCTATTATTATTTTACTTCTTTACCTTATTTTCCATGTGTTTAGTCATGATTATTCATTTGTTCAGTAAGACTGGGAGAATAACAATTGTTGCTACATTATATCAAATAGCATAAATAGAACAATTGTTGCTACATGATATCAAATAGCATAAATAGAATACCTGCTCGTTATTTCTGCTCGTTATTTCAATTAACCATTTTCCCACTAGATGCAAGAACTAATTCTGTGTTGTTTTGTTGAGATGTTTCAGCATTAATTTCCCTAATCCAAGCAGAGCTTTTAATAAATTATTTAAGTGACAAAATGGCATAAGACTTGTTTTCTATATGTCTTGCATTCAGTAGGATTTTTAATAGCAGCAGTAAGGTAATGTAATGGATAGAGTTGCAAGTGTACTTATTTTGGATCAAATGCTGACTTTGTCACTGTCTAGTTCAAGTTAATTGTCATGTATTCCAAATACATCCATCCATCCTTTCATTATCCAACCCGCTATATCCTAACTACAGGATCACGGAGGTCTGCTGGAGCCAAACCCAGCCAACACAGGGCGCAAGGCAGGAAACAAACCCCGGGCAGGGAGCCAGCCACCCGCAGTATTTCAAATACAATGAAATTCTTACTTGCGTGTCTTTTATAAACTAGTGATATAATACCAACAACAGACAAAACAGACAATGAATACAATAAGTACAACATTATACTTTAAAATGTAATATATACAGTGGTGTGAAAAACTATTTGCCCCCTTCCTGATTTCTTATTCTTTTGCATGTTTGTCACACAAAATGTTTCTGATCATCAAACACATTTAACCATTAGTCAAATATAACACAAGTAAACACAAAATGCAGTTTTTAAATGATGGTTTTTATTATTTAGGGAGAAAAAAAATCCAAACCTACATGGCCCTGTGTGAAAAAGTAATTGCCCCCCTTGTTAAAAAATAACCTAACTGTGGTGTATCACACCTGAGTTCAATTTCCGTAGCCACCCCCAGGCCTGATTACTGCCACACCTGTTTCAATCAAGAAATCACTTAAATAGGAGTTGCTTGACACAGAGAAGTAGACCAAAAGCACCTCAAAAGCTAGACATCATGCCAAGATCCAAAGAAAATTCAGGAACAAATGAGAACAGAAGTAATTGAGATCTATCAGTCTGGTAAAGGTTATAAAGCCATTTCTAAAGCTTTGGGACTCCAGTGAACCACAGTGAGAGCCATTATCCACAAATGGCAAAAACATGGAACAGTGGTGAACCTTCCCAGGAGTGGCCGGCCGACCAAAATTACCCCAAGAGCGCAGAGACGACTCATCCGAGAGGTCACAAAAGACCCCAGGACAACGTCTAAAGAACTGCAGGCCTCACTTGCCTCAATTAAGGTCAGTGTTCACGACTCCACCATAAGAAAGAGACTGGGCAAAAACGGCCTGCATGGCAGATTTCCAAGACGCAAACCACTGTTAAGCAAAAAGAACATTAGGGCTCATCTCAATTTTGCTAAGAAACATCTCAATGATTGCCAAGACTTTTGGGAAAATACCTTGTGGACTGATGAGTCAAAAGTTGAACTTTTTGGAAGGCAAATGTCCCGTTACATCTGGCGTAAAAGGAACACAGCATTTCAGAAAAAGAACATCATACCAACAGTAAAATATGGTGGTGGTAGTGTGATGGTCTGGGGTTGTTTTGCTGCTTCAGGACCTGGAAGGCTTGCTGTGATAGATGGAACCATGAATTCTACTGTCTACCAAAAAATCCTGAAGGAGAATGTCCGGCCATCTGTATGTCAACTCAAGCTGAAGCGATCTTGGGTGCTGCAACAGGACAATGACCCAAAACACACCAGCAAATCCACCTCTGAATGGCTGAAGAAAAACAAAATGAAGACTTTGGAGTGGCCTAGTCAAAGTCCTGACCTGAATCCAATTGAGATGCTATGGCATGACCTTAAAAAGGCGGTTCATGCTAGAAAACCCTCAAATAAAGCTGAATTACAACAATTTTGCAAAGATGAGTGGGCCAAAATTCCTCCAGAGCGCTGTAAAAGACTCATTGCAAGTTATCGCAAACGCTTGATTGCAGTTATTGCTGCTAAGGGTGGCCCAACCAGTTATTAGGTACAGGGGGGCAATTACTTTTTCACACAGGGCCATGTAGGTTTGGATTTTTTTTTTCTCCCTAAATAATAAAAACCACCATTTACAAACTGCATTTTGTGTTTACTTGTGTTATATTTGACTAATGGTTAAATGTGTTTGATGATCAGAAACATTTTGTGTGACAAACATGCAAAAGAATAAGAAATCAGGAAGGGGGCAAATAGTTTTTCACACCACTGTATATGCAATACATACATATACAGTATATTTGTGTGTATATATATACAGTATATATATATATATATATATATATATACACACATACATAAGTTAGCAAAAACTGAAACAAAAGAAAATTTCAGAATATTACAAATGGGCCTTCTTCAGGTAACAATTAATGGATTACAACCTACAAATGTTCTGCAGCAATTAAAGTAAAATAAGCCTTGCAAGTTGAAGCAAACAATTTGTACAGGTGTTCCAACTTCTGTTGATTACTTAAAAACTCACTGTCTGTCTTAAAGCAGAGTTGGAACAGTCTGTGCAACTACACCCTCTGAAGTACTACTTGGTCAATATTACACTGTAGAAAGTTGTAAATTCCAGTGACAATTGCAAGAAAATGGCAATTAACAAATGAAATGAGACAGAGCATGATTACCCTTAGAGGTATAGGCCTTTCATTTAGAGAAATTGCAAAGAAAATCAAAGTGTCAGTGAGTAGTTTCCTACACTATACAAAGACAATTGGAAATTGAAAGAAGTTTTTGAGGGTCACCAGTAGGCGTGATAGGCGCCTCACAGCTTAAGAGCTTCAAACACAGCTTTAACACTAGAGGATAAAAGCAGAGTCTCAGTTTCTACTGTGAAGAGGAAACTTTGTGCTGCAGGTTTGACAGGGTGAGTGGCAGTAAGAAAACCATTCCTTAAAGGACAAAATAAGGCCTTGAAATACAGGCTGTGTTTACTACTGCAGACTGGAAGAAAGTCTTATGGACCAATAAATCAAAATTTGAAATCTTTGGTTCATCACGCAGGGTGTTCTTGTGCATATAAAATATGAACACACTCACATATCAGTCAATTTCTACCCATTTAGCACTCACACTCTGATGCTCATATTCAGTGTTGACGTTTGCAATGTGTCAACTCTGGAATGTATTTTGTAATACGTGTAATAATAAAATGCATTTTTCATTCCAACAGATGTTCCATCTCATACTTTAGCACTTCTAATGAGAATCCTGTAGAAAATGCCATATAATTACAGCTACAGAAAAACTGGAACTACTGTTGTAGTAGTAGTAATAATAAAGGAAAAACTCAAAAGAATAAATATAGCAAATTAAAAAAGAATGCCAGAGGGAGTATTAATCTCATTTGAGTCCAGTAAACATTCTGGCACTCTAATCTCATAATGTCATAAAATGAAAGCAGGAATAAACCTTGTAAATACTGTAAATAACAAATTCAGCTATAAAGACAACCCACTGGGCTTTCAGAATCTTGAGTTTCGGTCAGTTACTTCTAAGAACTCTGTGTGACAGTCGATTGGCTCTGATGGGATGATTTATTTTTTTAAAATGTACTTTATTAGGTAGTGTTAGTTGTATGCACCACCTGATGGAATGAAAAATGTTAGTTTTATTAGTACACATGGCTGGCACCTTGGAATGTTGAAAATGACACCCTTGAGTGACATCTGTGACATTGTAGGTATTGTGGACTTCAGTTACACTCTGTTCAGTTAATTTCAATTAGATGATGTGCTTAGATTTAAATTCTAGACCAATAGTTTTAAAATATATATGAATATACTAATGTGAATACTAATACTCTTTTACACCATCTGTCAAAGTGAAAAGTGGAAAAAATTATTATGCAGTATGGCTGAGGTCTTTTGTAATACTGTTTGCCTTTCTAAAAATGTATAATACAGCACCTGAACAGGACAGACCTACATTATTCTGTGCCATCTTTACCTTCTTCTGTTTTGTGGCACTAAGATGAGCAAGTGACATAAGAGGATGTTGTACAGTCATTGAATATGAATTATCCTCTGCCCCTGTATTAACTGGTTAGCACAGAAAGACATCTGGGCTTTGCTCAAACGTATAAAGAAGGAAATGTTTTGATAAACCTTCTTGACAATAACTAAGATGTGATGTGCCTACATCAGGTTGTCATTGATGGCAAAACCTAGAAACTTAAAGCTGTTGACCCTATCCACAGGATCTTCCCTGAAGTATACTGAAGTTTATTTCTGAAGTTTGCTGAAGTCTATGACTGGCTGCTTGGTTTTGGAGATATTAAAGGAGAGATTCATCTGGCACTGGTTTGTCAGAATGCAAAACTATTCTCTGTGACCCATTTCATTATTGTTTGCAATCAAGCTTAGAATAGTGGAGTTAGCTGCAAATTTATTGAGAAATCTGGAGCTATGTTTAGACACAAGGTGTGTTGAGGACCAGTATGAAGAAGTGATACCTTTGGTCTGCACAGGTTGACCTCTTCCAATTAGGAAATCTAAAGTCTGGTTACAGAACATAGCACAAAGATATAAGTCTAGGATCTTGTTGATCAGCTTTGTATAGCAGTGTTAAATGCCTAGCCATCGTCTAGTAATAGTGCTTTGGCATAGGAGTTTTTATTATCCATATGTTCTAGGATCTGCGGTGGGTTGGCACCCTGCCCGGGATTGGTTCCCTGCCTTGTGCCCTGTGTTGGCTGGGATTGGCTCCAGCAGACCCCCGTGACCCTGTGTTCGGATTCAGCGGGTTGGAAAATGGATGGATGGATGGATGTTCTAGGATGGTATGGAGTGTGTGGAGTTTACTGGTGTTTCTGATATATTAGTAGGGTTCATATAATTTTGCCATGCTCCAGTCTTACTGTTATACTGTATTTCAAAGACGTGTGATAGGAAGGCCCAAGTTTGACTTATAATTTTTGCCCATAACAATATATTCCTATTAAGTAGGTTTTTCCAGATTGCAGGTTTATAGATCATTTTTAAAACTGCAAAAAAATAGAGATTTAATTCAAACAAAAATGTGATATTATGACCTCTAATAACTGAAAAGCTGATCCACATCTCAAAAAAAGCCTCTGACCCTAAATGCATAAAAATTCATTAACAACACTGTAACTTTAAACCAATAGTTTATAATGTTGTGTCTTTTTTCCCCAACATGCTTGCTGTCATTTAGTTGTATACTAAACTTTTCCAGCTGGTGTACATTACAGTTAGGAAAACATCCAGTTGGTCAGTCATGAGGACTAAACTAGCCATTTTGCATTTTACAGTACAACACTGTACACATTAAGCTAAGTAAGAAATAATTTTCACAAAAAATTAAAATAGAATAATTTAAACTTTTAAAGTATCCTTTTTGTTTCTCATATTTTACATTAGATCAGTCTGTCAGAGGCCATGTGCAAACAGGTCAAGTCTGTACGGACTGCAGTAAATTTTCCATAGCATAATAGCACATTTTGTTTATATATTAAGCTTTTAGAACTTGCTGTTTAGGTAAAATAAATAAATCCTTGTGTTCATGTATAAGCTTTTCACTACTGTTATTGTATAACTAGAGGATATTTGCTTCTGTGAGCCACTGTGCAGCATACAATGTAGTTCTTATTAAATAAATAAAAGAAAAACATTGCAAAGTTGGTTTTGGTTCCTTACAACAGCAACTTTAAAGAATGTACTCCCTTCCCAGAAGTGTAAAAAAAATGTAAAATAGTTATTGATTGTCTTTAAGTTTTATTTTTCCTCTCATATGAATATATTTAAACATGTTTGGAGAATTCTAATGTCTTTTTTGGTTTTCAAGATGAAATTAGCATAATTTAAATCTAAAGCATGTATCAATTTTTATGTGCAAAGGAATAAGAAAAAGGTTAAGATTATTCTATCCATCCAGTTTCTACATCAACTTATTCCATTACCTGGTCATGTAAAGTGCAAATAACCAGTCAGAAATGGAAGACAAATCCATGTCAAGGAACATATAGTGCACACCTAGAATTACCAATAAAGAATTAACATGGACTCAGAATCTCCTCACACACAGTAATTAGAATTGAGTATAAACCCGGTTCCTGGAGCTGTGAAGCTACCACACTGTCTGGTACATAAATGTGCTGCCTAAGGTTATTCCATTAGTAAAACTAAATTATTATGGTGAAAAGAAGTATCAGGCATTGATCCTGCTAGGATTTTTGTCTTACTTTAAATTGTTTCACTTAAGATAATATCAGAGGTTCTTTTTCTGATATTTCTTGAAAATATTTTTTTAACATTGGATCTTAAACTTAACCATTTTGAGCTCATCATGTGGTATTACATGTTTTTAATCAGCATTGTATTATATATTTATTGAAATATTTATTAAGTGTGTCCTTTATGCTACCTGTGTACTAATTAACAGTATATCTTGACCATGAATGTACAGTTTAAGAGACTGCCATAAAGATTGCAGCCCTCATTACCCTCCAAAGGGTTCACAGTATAATGCAGTATTTACTGTTTTGCTCAGAAAACGGATATGGGGATGTTGTTATGGTGTACAAAAATATTTTCCTACTAATAACTCATTCCTTCCTGGTCCAGCTAATGTGACAGTGTAATTTTTTTCCCTTTTTTGGTATGCCACATTATGACTTGTTGACAACTTTCAGTAAACATTCCCTGTAGCTTACTTTTAAATTTCAAAATAATAAACATGTAGCCTTTGAGTGGCAGATCTATGAGAGGATTCCATTTGAAGCAGCTTGTACTGTAATGCTGAATGCTGTCCATGTGTGATATGCTAATCTTTTATAGCCCAGAGTGATTGTACGCTAACTATAAAAGCTTGTAGAGGCATAGCTTCTGCATTGCTAGAAGGGATTGTTGTCATTTTCTTTGATTGCTGGATTAGTGGATGCATGAGTTGACCAAATGAAATATTAAACATGTCTTTGTTGTAAAACTGTCTTTAACCAATTAAAATTAACAGTAATTTGCATCCCATTGTTCAGTGAATGAGATTTCTAAAATATCATTCTTCTTGAACTAACCTTAATTCCTTTCTTCAGATAATTATTATCTCATTATATAATGAATAATGAATACCCTATTTAGACATGAATTGATAATTACTTTTGGATGCAAGGCATATGTTTATTTGTATTTTATTATTTAAAGCTCAGCAAATATGGCTACTGAATAATTATAAACCAGGATAGAAATATTAGAAAATACAGGGTATGGCAGATGTGCAGAGTAAGAGTAAGCGTTTGTGGCAATGAATACTATTTTGAACATGAAACAAAGTTCAGTATGGTTTTGTTTACTGGTAATTTCCATCCATTCATTTGAAGAAAAAAAAAATTTTAAGCACCTTTGGAATTCATTGGGATTCTGTACTATTTGGTTCAGGTCAGAAACCACCCCTGGACAGGATTTAAGTCAGTCACAGGAACTACAGTGGAACCTCGGTTTGCGAGTAACTTGGTTTACAAGTGTTTTGCAAGATGAGCTAAAATTTTTAATAAATTTTGACTTGATAAACGAGCGAGGTCTTGCAGTACGAGTAGTATGTATAGGGTGGTCCAGATCTAACTGTGCAATTATTGCATTGCATTAAAAGTTGCATAGTTAGATCTGGACCACCCTGTATACGCTTTGTCTGCTGAACGTCATGTGATCACAACTGAGCTGATGGTTCTTCTCTCTCTCTCTCTCTCTCTCTCTCTCTCTCTCTCTCTCTCTCTCTCTCTCTCTCTCTCTCTCTCTCTCTCGCTGCGGGATTGTGGGTAATCATCTCCTATTCTCCATCTGAGTTGGCATGCCTCACTCATATAGTCAACATCCGTACAAGCGTATACTGTTTACTACAGCATTGTGACTGTGTGTGTGTGTGTGTGTGCGCGCGCATGTGTGTGCTGTGACGTGCGAGTCCCCATCTTGCACCCCAAAACACAAAGCTGAGTCTCAGTACTTTAGTAACACCAGTTTTATTCAGCTTGAAACAGCAACAGCGCGGTTATTTATTGTAGCGTGATCTGCCTCTCTCCTTATACACAGACACAGTAGTCGGGCAGGATCGTGGTTAAGTTGTACTGTGCCTGCGCATTTATAATGCTCCTTTTTCCTTGTATCACCCATCGACGGCAGGCGCTTATAGCTTGTCCGCGATCTTTTTGGATTCACTTTTACGGCAAACTGCTACAGCACTGGGAGACTGCTATTGATTTGGGACACTCTTCCGCGTGTCGTCCCATTGGGTGGAATCTCACAAGAGTTTAGAAACTCACTCACACCAGCCATGATTCTTTTCATAGGTAAAGTGCAGGTTAGTTTGTTTTATGTATTTTTACTTTATATTTTGTATTAAATCATTTTTACATGAATAGTTTTGGGTTGTGGAACGAATCATCTGAGTTTCCATTATTTCTTATGGGGAAATTCACTTTGATATACTAGTGCTTTGGACTGCGAGCACGTTTCCGGAACGAATTATGCTTGCAAACCAAGGTTCCACTGTATTTACAAACACATCCACACTAGGGGCAATTTAAAGTCACAAATGAAAACTAACATGCAAGCCTTTGGGAGTATTTAGAAAAAACAGTTCAGCTCAGTATAGCTCATGAGTCCCGGTTTGTCTAAGTTTATCAAAATAATGCGGTCATATCATCTGTACTACTTGGTAATTTAGTTGGTCTGTACATGAAGAATTGCTTTCTAAACTTGGTTCAAAATGTTCTTGCAAGTAACTTCTATCTATGCCCTATAATCATGTTGAAGATATCAGTTTTAGAGTATGGCCATATGGCCCTCAAGTCAGTATAGTTATTTTTCTCTGTACTTTCTCTAGAATTATAAAACCATCTTTCTAATATGAAGACCGAACTTGGATTCAATGAGGCTTCTAATGTTTATGGAAAGCCTTCCATGATTTGGAACCCAGCATCTAAATTGCTTATGCACTGTCTGATTTTGGACCTTGACTATTTGACTACAACTCCAAAGTCCATATTTTCAAGTCATATGCCACATACATCAGCCCAAGTCAAGATCCACTGTAATGATCTGGCTTATATTGACATTCCACCTACATTTGTGTAATCTATGAATATAACCAACTTGTTAGTAACATTTTATCTACATCATTTACATAAAATTTAAAAGAGCATTGGTCGTAGAATTTATCTTTGAAGCACCCTATTTTTATCATATCTTATTTCAGAAACGTTCTTCCTACCATATCTTTTTTTTTTCTGTGTTTAAGGTACTGTATTTCTGCACCCATCTGCATACTGTGTCTTGAACTCCCACTTCTTGTATTTTCATCACAAGTGCCTCATGTGGCAAATTTTCTGTGCTTTTCTAAAATTTAACCCAAATAGTAATAGTAGTAATATGTTACTACAACAAGACCTCAAACCACTCAAGAAAATTATTTTTGAACATAGTTTACTTGGGCAGTAAGTGTTTTATTTGCTCATGAAACACTACAAAATGCTAGAACAAATAAATGTAACTTTCCTGCAATAGAATTTCTTTTGTTTTCCAAAAGTGTATAACTATTTTGTGAGATGGCTAGAACAACTGAGGTTTGGTTCCCAGAATCTCTCCAAAAGGAATTCCAGATTATTGTGGTAGTGACTAATTGAAGTTGGCAGTTTAAGAAATAAATGAGTGTATTGGGTGGTAATAACAAACACTTGGGTGCCTTGAGGAGAGGCTCGGAATTTGCTTAACAAGCACACATAGACAGATATAAAATGATAGGTTTTGTATCACGCTGTATGGCAATAAATGGCAAACTAAACCAAATTTTCATGATGTGCTGTTCAAGCTGTCCTAAAGAAATTTAAGAAGACTATGCCAGATAAAGGATAAAAAATTCGATGGAAGACCTAAAAAGGGCAGTACTTAACAATAGAACCACAGTGTATTTTTTATGTATTATAACTACAAAGGGTACAAAAATTAGTATCTGAATTCTTGTGCTGTCGCTATTCGCCCACCAACTTAGCATGCTAAAAGAGTATCCTAACTGTGCTCCTCCAAAAACCGTAAAAAGCCTATTACAATTTGACTGAACATAAAATAATTTCCTGGAACACAATGTCTTCCTTGTATATGCAGAGGTGGGCAAAATTAGGTTTACAGCCATTTGTATGAAAAAAGACATGCAGGTTATGATTATTATAATAGCTTTATTAACTCAACAGCATTATTAACTTTATTAATACAAAAGAATGTCACAATGGCACAGTGCAGTTAGGTTCAATCTTGTAAGTGCTGAACTGGCCGGCCTCACATACTTTTGCCCACCCCATATTTTCACTTCAAATGTTAGCATACATTTGCAATAAAAAAAAAACTTTCCAAAGTTGTAAATTAGCTAAACTTAAACGTTTAGTGTTTAATCTATAAAAAAAAACACCTTTCAATCAGCTGGCAGCATGAAATAACAAATAAAGTAGGAACTGATACTTTGCACAGAAAATGAATGTAAATGACAAGTGGTATTATCAACTGATTATAAAACTGTTCACATCAGCAGTCTGCAAAGATTTCTGGAGAAAAATGTAAGCAGCTCCCGTACACAAAATGTGCTGATGCTTCTTTCACTTTGTTTGTTGCATTTGAATGCTCCCTCCTGGCAGTGGCCTTTGAAGTTCATCAGTGGCAGCCAGATTGCTGCCTTTCACTTGGGAATTGTTTATTCCCATTACATTTTGTTTATAGTACAGAAGGGAGCAGGTTTATGTTTTTTGTAAGTAGCTTATTTGTCATAAAGCAGTGACATTCAGCTATTGCCTGTGAAAGACTCAAAAAGTCAGTTCACCACGGTCACAAATTGTTGTTTCTTAAGTAATCGAATGTGATATTTTTCCAAATAGGAATTAACATTTAGTATGTATTTGTTATTTATATCGGCAGCTATCCAAAATTTGATGCCAGACTTGTACTGAGTAGAAGTGCATCAACAATTAATTAGGAATAACTGTTTATCAACAGTTATGTTCTGTCCTGGCTTGTAACACATCATATGTAAGGCAATTTTCTGATACAATGGCAAAATTGTCAGTATGTTGTGATGCCTTGTTTAGGAAAAAAAATATTATATGAATTATATCTGCCATCAAACCATTGTGTGTGTATATGTGATTCAGTATATATACCAATATTTCAATATAGCTGTACTCAAAGCATTTGATTCTTTCACAGCCAAGCCTCACATTCATTGGTCGTTCCAGCTTCAGCCACAGTACAATTTCAGATGTATGTCAGCATCTTCAAGCAACACAAGCAGAGAAAGATAACTCTTTGTTTTTGCATTTGCATACATTATTAGATTTGTCACATCTGGAAAAATGTGAGTGAGGTGCCTTCCATTGTTATTGAGCTGTCTTCCAAGGCTGTATTCTTTATTCACTATACTTTTACTGAACCATCCATAATATGCTGTCTTGTGTGTTATTCATTCTCCATGTCAGATTAATGCTGGCTGTGCACTTCATATTGCAAGTTGTATGAAAAACATTGTGTTGTAATTTCAAGTGTATATTAATTTTTGACCTAACTGAAATAGCTGGAGTGCTTGACAGTTTTTCAGATTAGTCTATTTTCTTTGTCATGTATAGTGAAACATTAGTGGTTATAATTAGTGGTAACATTTTTAGATGGTTAGAGACAGAAGGAAATCCAGTGAAGTACTCACTGAACATCTGACAGAGCCATTTAACGTTAAAATACACGTTTCAACATTGGGAAGACATATTCAAAGAAATGGCCTTTCAGAGTGTGTTGCAACTAAAAAAAATATTCTTGTAGTAAGACAACACGCAAAAGAGATTACAGTATGCAAAATGCAGCATCATACTTGTTGTCAAGTGACAACTAGTGGCAGAAAGGCTAATGAAGAGATGGGTCTAAATTTCAAATTTTTTGTTTGCCATACATATTGAAAGGATAGTTGGAGAAGGTACATTGATGCCTTTTTGCAGTGTTCTATGAAGCACAATTTTAGGCAACAGTTTAGAGACCTTCGATGGATGATACTGCTGCAAATATGGATATTTTGATTCATCCTGCTGTCTCCTTAGAAACAATTAATTGTCAGAAACTTAATGTCTTAACATGATAATGTACTGAGCCATATCGTAAAACACTACTTGGAGCAGATGTCTTTAGATGGAACACAAAGAGTGGCACAAACAGTAGACTGGAATAACAAGACAACCGTCTCAATTTAATTGAAGCTGTGTTGAATCTCATGGACAAAAACAAGAATAAAATACATCCCAAGTCAAAATGAGAGCTACAGCAAATTTTGCAAGAAGACTATAAGAATAAACCACAGAATAAGTGGAAAGAAGTTATATAGCAGTGTGCCAAAGTGAATTGTTTCAATTTTGCATTCTAATGCAGACCATACCAAATGAGATTTGAAGGCATTCTTGATATGGTTTTATTGTATCAACATTTGTTATGTTTATTCCAGTGTTAAATTGTACTAGCCTTATGTATTGATGGGTGAACACTTCCTGAAAGACACAGTTTTTCAAATGGGGTTGGTTTTGAGGATACGACTGTAGGTGAATGAAAATATGTAACTCTGGAGAGGGCAACATACAATACAGCGTTTTACACGCTGCATACAGCGATTCACATCGAAGTATAGACACTGCTAAGACCATGGAATACCCCTCGCAAACTGTTTTATACGCTGCATACAGCGATTCACATCCGCGACAAATTGTTTTACACACTGCATACAGCGATTCACATCCGCGACAGATATGATTCTTCTTAGATGGTGCTGGCGCATCCACCCTCGCTCTCAAAGCATACACACTGCCTGGTCATGTGCCCGCTCAAAAGAGCAACTAACAGAGACCCGCCCACCAACTGTAAGGCCATGGGATACCCCTCGCAAACTGTTCTACACGCCGCATACAGCGATTCACATCTGCGACAAACAAACTGTTTTACATGCTGCATACAGCGATTCACATCCGCGACATGATTTTTCTTAGATGGTCCTGTCGCGTCCACCCTCGCACTTGAAGCATACACACTGCCTGGTCATGTGCCCGCTCGCAAGAGAAACTCACGGAGACCCGCCCACCAACTCTAAGGCCATGGCATGTAAAACAGTTTGCGATGGTGGACGTGGTCGTGCTTCATAACCGAAAAGAATACAGTGGAACCTTGGTTCACGACCATAATTCGTTCCAAAACTCTGGTCGTAAACCGATTTGGTCGTGAACTGAAGAAATTTCTCCCATAGGATTGTATGTAAATACAATTAATCAGTTCCAGACTGTACGAACTGTATGTAAATATATATTTTAAGTTTTTAAGCACAAATATAGTTAATTAAACCATAGAATGCACAGCATAATAGTAAACTAAATGTAAAAACATTGAATAACACTGAGAAAACCTTGAACAACAGAGAAAACACTTTTTTTTAATGAGTTTTAAGCACAGGGAAAAAAATGAACATTTGAAGAAATCCGTAATTTAATAAACCACCAAGAAAAGTAACATTGCAACAATGCATACTACGAACCGATCGCTGTAAACAGAAGTGAAAACAAAATCAAGCCCAGTGCATTCTTTAACTGCCTTCCTACCTTATGAGTCCAGCCCCTCTCTCTCTCGCGCTGCCTGTGTGTGTGCGTCTGTCTCTCTCTTGCGCTGCCTGTGTGTGTGTGTCTGTCTCTCTCTGGCACTGCCTGTGTGTGTGCGCGTCTCTCTCTCGCGCTGCCTGTGTGTGTGCCTCTGTCTCTCTCTGGCGCTGCCTGTGTGTGTGCGCGGCTCTCTCTCTTGCGCTGCCTGTGTGTGTGCCTTTGTCTCTCTCTTGCGCTGCCTGTGTGTGTGCGTGGCTCTCTCTCTGGTGCTGCCTGTGTGTGTGCCTCTGTCTCTCTCTGGCGCCGCCTGTGTGTGCCTCTGTCTCTCTCTGGCGCTGCCTGTGTGTGTGCGCGGCTCTCTCTCGCGCTGCCTGTGTGTGTGCACCTCTGTCTCTCTCTGGCGCTGCCTGTGTGTGTGCACGTCTCTCTCTCTCTCGCGCTGCCTGTGTGTGTGCGTCTGTCTCTCTGTGGCGCTGCCTGTGTGTGTGCGCGGCTCTCTCTCTCGGGCTGCCTATGTGCCTCTGTCTCTCTCTGGCGCTGCCTGTGTGTGTGCGCGGCTCTCTCTCTCGCACTGCCTGTGTGTGTGCCTCTGTCTCTCTCTGGCGCTGCCTGTGTGTGTGTGCGGCTGTCTCTCGCGGTGCCTCTGTGTGAACCGAGGTTCCACTGAGGTTGACTAATGAAAAGTCAACGTGGCTCAGAGGTGCATGTGGAGTCTAGCAGAGACGAACGTGAATGACGCCCGGTGTTGTGAGTTGCTGCGTCCGAGTTGGTGGGTGTGGCTCTGCGAGTTGTCGTCGTATCCAATGGTCTTAGAGTTGGTGGGCGTGGCTGTCTTGCGTGCTTTCCATGGGTGTCTACTTGTTGGCAGCTTAGTGAATTATATACGGTGGGCGTGGCTGTCTTGCGTGCTTTTCCATGGGTGGCTACTTGTCGGTGCGTGCTTTCCATGGGTGGCTACTTGTCGGCGGCTTAGTGAATTATATATATAGATTTTCACAAGCAAGTAAACCTGCTTTAAAATAATTCCTTTATTAGCATAAGACTTCTACAGAGTATTGAAAATAAAAAGTAGTAGCTGCTTTTTTTTTGGTTTTAAAATTCTTGTATGTTTTTGACATGAGATCTCTCCCATCTAAGTCTATGTTTACTGTTTACTAATACCTTAAATCATTGACTAATACATAATAGACTGTATGGAGAGCATTTAAACTTCACATAGATGGATACCCTAGATGAATAGGAAATGGCAGTTTTAACGTTATTAGCTCAGTCATACTAGGGTGTTGTACCGTGTTAGCCATTATGAATGTAGAGAAAAGCCAAGCAAAATGACACCATTTATTGGCTAACTAAAAAGATTTCAAGATGTGCCTGAAGAAGGGGCCTGAGTTGCCTCAAAAGCTTGCATATTGTAATCTTTTTAGTTAGCCAATAACAGGTGTCATTTTGCTTGGCTTTTCTTAGCTCAGTCACCAATAATTGTTGTGTCCACCAGATGGCAATGTTGATTAAATTTAAAGTATTAATATTTTCAAATTCACTTAATCCAGTTCAGGGTCACAGTGTATTCCAGCAGCGCTGTACAAAACACTAGTTCATTATAGTTCCAGCTCAGGCATACACCCACATTTGCACTCATGCTGGGCCGGTTTGGGACAGTCGGTTAACCTAACCTAACCTGTATTTCTTTGGGAATGTGAATGGAAAGTTGTAGGGCCCAGAGGAAATCTACAGCTTTCGGAAGAGACTGATTGTCTCATAAAATGTATTTAACCCCTTTGGAAGTTTTCACATTTTATTGTTATACAACGTTGCATCATAGTGGTTTTGCTATTTTGATGTTAATCAATAGAAAAAGACTCTTTAATGTCAGAGTTAAAGCAGGTCTCTTCAAAGGGGTCTAAATTGATAAAAATATAAAGAACAGAATAATTGATTGAATAAGTATTCACCCCCATTAATATGACACACCTAAATCATCACTGGTGCAGCCAGTTGGCTTTAGAAGTGAAATAATTAGTTGAATGGAAATCATCTGTCTGTCCCGGTGTTTCATACGATTGTAGTATAAATGCACCTCATCTGGAAGGTCCTATTTGTGAGTCAGTGTCATGGCCTAACCTACACGATGAAGATAACATAAAAACTCAAAGCAACTTCATGAAAAGGTGATTGACAGGCACAAGTTAGGAGAGGGGCAAAAGAAAATGTTCAAGTCATTGAATATCCCTTGGAGTCCAGTTAAATCAGCCATTAAGAAATGGAAAGGGCATGTACAGTCAAACTTGCTGAATGATTGTGCAAGAAGAAGACAAGTGATGGAGGCCATTAAGAGACCTATGAGAATTTTGAAGGAGTTACATTCTATAGTGACTGAGGTTAGAGAGACTGTGAATACTACAACTACTGCCTGGGTGCTTCACCAGTTGCATCTTTATGGGAGAGTGGCAAAGAGAAAGACAGTTAAAAAATGCACATGACATCATAGCTAGAGTTTGCCAGATGGCACATGGGACATTCTGAAATCAGCTGGAAGAATGTTCCTATTTTGATAAGGTCAAAAGTGAGATTTTTGGCCGTAAGACTAAAGACCACGTTTGCTGTTAGCCAGACACTTCACATTATCAAAAACAAACAATGCCCACCATGAAGCATGGTGGTGGCAGAATCATAATGCGGGGAAGCTTCTCTTCAGCAGGCCCTGGAACGCTTGTGAGGGTAGAGGTAAAAATGAATGTAGGGCGATGCAGGAAAATTCTATAAGGAAATCTGGTGCATTCTGCAGGAAAACTGCAGTTGGGATAATATTTGTGTTCCAGCAAGACAACAACCTCAAGCATAAAGCCAAAGTTGCACAGGAATGGCTTTAAAAAACAATGTTGTTGTCCTGGCATTACAGAGTCAGAGTCCAGATATCAATACAACTGAGAATTTGTGGCTAAACTTGAAAAAGGCTCTTCATTTACAATCCCCATGCAGCCTGACAGAGCTTGAGCAAGTTTTCAAAGAACCATGGGGAAAAATTGCAGTGTACAGATTTGCAAATCTGGTAGAGGCCTGTCCACACAGACTCAAGGCTGACTTAAAGAGGTGAATACTTCTGTGATCAATTACTTTGTGTTTTGTGTTTGTATTTCATTTAGACCAATTTGCAGTAATATTTTTTCACTTTAAAAAAACTGACTCTTTTAATTTCAGTGTCTGAAAGAGCAAATTAAATCCACCATGATTCAGTCTTTTATAACAATATAAAGTGAACCAAGGGGTGAATGCTTTTTATTGGCAATTATTTGTGTGTGTGTGTTTCAACATGTGGTGCAGTTAATTCCATCCTGGTGTACAGTTTATAATACAGGAAACGTCTGATGAATTATACGATCTTAAACAATTAAAACACTTTGAATATGAATTGTGTGAAATAAATAACCTTGACACACAGAAAAAGGATTGGGGCAGCCACCCATATACTTAAGCCCTGGCTGCAAAAGGTAAATTAAGTTGCAGAGATAAGCACAGGTTTAAGTCCAACATATGACTGACTGGAAACAATGGTGTGGGTTTTAAGGTGTCTACCAGGAAGTGATGACTTCAGGGCCAGAACCAGAAGTGGCATCTTCAGGGCCAGGGCCAGAAATTACGTCTTTAGGGCCAGAAGCGGAATCCGGCAGAATTTCCCATTTTTGATCTGCAGAGTTAACAGAGAAAGGATTAGAGTGCCCCCCACCGGGCTGGCATGGAATTGCCTTCAGTTGGTCCTTTTAGCTGCCTCCTAATCACACGTGCGTGACAATTGATTTATACGACTTCTTCAACTTTTAATTCTGATTAGTTCAATTAAGAAAAAGTGCCAATGTGGCTAGTGTTAAGAAAAAGAATGTCTAAATAAAAGTAATGGTGTGGTGTTAAATCAGATTTCAACATGTAAATGAAAACTGCAAGTTCAACAAATTCAGGCAATTGTCATATGTGCTAGTGAATGTTTGCTAAAATTGTATGTGTGTGAGAAGTTCACATTTCTTAAAATTTTATATTGTACTGTACATTGAAAGAAGTGATCAACAAATTAACTACCAGTAGGTGAAACTAACTTACATTTATTATATATTGGAGGAAAAATACCTGAACCAACCATTTCAGATTTTCTGTTTGCATGGATTGAATAAATTTGACATTTCTACATTTAAGAAGTATAGTAGGTGTTTAATGTTTTAAATGGAGTGACTGCAGTATGTACAGTACTTCATTGAAGTCTGCTCATTTGTAGTCACTGCACATTTGGCAGATTCACTAAGTTATACCTAATTAGTTGGTGTATTCAAAATCAAGTACTTGAGCATAATCCCGTAGCCATAAAGGCTGGCATTTTCTAATTAGATATCACTAATAAAATTTTTGCTCTTGTTACAGAAAATAGAGTATCTTACAGGTGCATCCTGACATAATTTAGGAACAGATTAAAAATAAAAATCAGCCTAACTATTGTATAGCTTCTATATACAGTAACCACCATCCCAAGTCACCATACACATACATAGTAGAATGGTTTACATCTGCTGTATTTCTTAAGTTTGGAGGTAGTTTAGAAGATTGCTGAAGACTACACATTGAGTCAGTGGTAAGAATGGTGGTAAGAATGGTAAGAAAACATGCATCTTGCATGTTTTAAAGCCTGTTCATCAGCACACCATCTGTCAAGCAGGAACGATCACCCATCCATCCATCCATTTTCCAACCCGCTGAATCCGAACACAGGGCCATGGGGGTCTGCTGGAGCCAATCCCAGCCAACACAGGGCACAAGGCAGGAACCAATCCCGGGCAGGGTGCCAACCCACCGCAGAGGAACGATCACCTCTCTAATAATACATTAGTTTGATTTTCACATACAATCCTGAGTTCAATAATGAAATTCTGCTCATTCATGCCTCCCACACACCTTTTTGTATGTGCCTGATTTGCTAACAAATTAATATCTATATACTTGTAATATTTAAAAAGTGATAGTTTGTGATTCACTAATTCATTCTTTTTGTGATTCATTAAATGTTTCTTTTTAAATGTCTTTTATGTAGCCTATAATTGATGTATCGGGCATTGATGTAATGGCATTTATTTTATTTCTATTTATGTTATTCATGTTAATTGTATGTTTTTCTTTAGTTCTATTATTGTAAAGCACTTTGGCCACAGAATTCCGATGTTGTTTTAAATGTGCCATATAAATAAAGTTGACATTGTTGACATTGACATTGCCCATGTTTAAATATATTTTTTTTTCTTATTTAATATGCCTCTTGATTATTATCAATCACATTATGAATGTGCCTCTTCCTTTTTATTACCTGTAGTGTCATATCACCTTTACTAAACTCTTAAAGGAATATAACCTTAAAAAGAACAACTTTCAATAACCTGTGCCTAATGTGCTTAATAAAACTGAATGAGTGCGTGTGTGTTCTTTAGAAGGTGGTTAGAAATAGTTGAAGCCAGGACAGCAAAACTTTGCATGAGAAACCAAGCATGCAGTGTGCCAATGAACACTGCTAAGCTAACTAGCCCCAAGTACTTTCTTGTTTTTAGGTGGTGCAGGAGTCTATATAGGAAATATGCAAATCAAGAAAGCTGGAGCCCAAAAGTAAAATGCTTCTAACAGCAATACAAACAGAAAAATCTGATCAAGAAGGAACACATCCTGCAATGAGGAAATGTCTTTGAGTCAATATGCAAACCACCTTGGCCCTAATTTTCTGATATGTTAGTGTAGTATAAGGAAGCAAATATGCCCAGACTACCACATATTTTTACTATAGTTCTTTATTTGTTGTTCCTAAATCCAGATTTCGTTGTGTTTTCAGTTTCTTGGGGGAGGTCTAAAAAACCTTGTGATATTCCTTAAACTGAATATGGCTATTGTATCTGTTATTTTCTTCAGCTCTAATAATGTAGATGCTTGTAGTTACTGCAAATGGTCACATTTTCATGTACACAGACAATATAGCTAATAAGGAAGGTATAAAATTCTTTAACATTGACATAACAGTGCCTGGGAGAGCAGTACATGAGAGTAGCAGGCAACACACAGAAGAAACCTCAGATAAAGAAGAGGGTAAATCTATTCAATGCTACCTCACTGTGTTCCAAAGATGTCTAAGATTTTAATAAGGCGCCATTTGCATAAAGGGTCTCATAAGCCACAAACTTGTTTTTATTTGTGTGTGTATGTGTGCCTGACATTTTCTTTCTTTTCTGTTTTATAATTAAACCCTGCTCCTTGGGCCATTAAGTCTTTAGTATCTCTAGAATGCTTTATTCTTTGATATATTATGCTGTCATGTTGATTTCAGTGTCTGTACAATATCTACAATATAGTAGGCCCATACAGGAGAGGTGAATACCTGTTACAATATTTTTGACAGGCCCCACTATTCTTTGTAAACAATTTGCATAGAAAATGATTATGAAAATAAACATCTAATATAATGCACCTTTCTCAGATCAATTCAGGACTGCAGCAGATAGGTGCCTATCCTGGCAACACTTAGTACAATGCAGGATACTGGTCAATTGGAGATAATATAACAATACAAAAACATGTAAATTCTTAAGTTTAAAAATATGGTATCAATTATCAGATTCTTCAATGAGTGTGTTTACATGAATGCACAAAACCAGGTGAGTAACCTGGGTAAGACAGAAGTCTGGTTTCTTAAAAACTTCTGTTTACATATACAACTACGCTTCTGGAGCTGTCCTTTGGCAAAATGCTGCAATGTCATTAAACTGCAGAAAAAGACTTAAACATCAGCAGCAGCCACTGCCACAAATCTGAGAAGTAGTGTGAAGCTCATGATATTTTTCTTATATTTTAAAATATGTCCTTTGTTTGCTGTAAAGTAAATAACATCCATTCCCTTTTTTGCTTCCTGAACCTAAGCTACTGATAATTCTTGGTATGAACACTGGCTGCTGTGTCACCATATCACACTGTTTCAACATATCTATTGCAAATAGTTTAAAACTAAACTGACAGTTTAGCAATACTGTAGGTTTCTGTTACTGGATTGCATTTAGCACACACTTTTTTTATTTGGTTGCGCAACTGAGCTGTACAAAGGACCCGTGATTGTGTGCTTCTTGTCTTATACCCAGCGCTGCTGAGATAACAATAATGCAGGTATTTTTACTTCAATAAAATATGTATTGCATTAGGTTGCTCATTAATTTAAAAAGTAATTGGACTATGTAACACATGTTACTTTTAACATGTTACCCCCAGCACTGCTACTTAGATTGTGTTGCTAAACTTAGCACTGTAAGTTCAGCTCATCAACAAAAATTTAGATATTTCTGAAATACTCAGATTATTTCAGTCAGGAGCAATGTAATCCACCAAGCATTTTCTTCAATAAATTTATCTTCTGGACATTTCTGATTGTGGCTGTTGACCGCATGTGGGAAGCTAACACATGCGCAGGTGAACAGAGTGTAACAGGCAGGCAAAGATTTAAAAATCCTTAACTGTAACCTGGTTAAGGACTGTGTTACTCACTGAGAAATCTACCTCTGTTAGCCAGGTTTCTCTAACCAGAATAAGGGTTTACAAGAACTTTTAGAAACCAGGTATCTATGAATAACTGGGTTCTTAAAGCACATGTAAATACACTGATTGTGTGTCAGTTTACTGGTGTAATGGTTACTCCTTATCTTATCATTGGGAAGGGGGAGATGGATAACACTACTAACATGGTTTGTTATGCTTTGTGCCTATATCTGAATAAACACAATAAAAGATAAGCCAACACAAAGCAGACCAAACATGAAAGTTAAAAGCGATAAAGTTATATATCATTGGAGGTTAACCAATGGTAAAATCTTTAAACTGTCATAAAAATCAGAGTAGTAATCAAAGTAGTAGCCTTCTGTACATTGTTTTATGCAGTAATTTATTGTTGATTGTAATTCATTGTTTTATGCAGTAATTTATTGTTGATTGTTGAGTGAGGCAGTTTATGCTAATAGAAATCTATTTTACATGAAGTACCTTTATAATTTTTTTAATGAACCTTTCATCAGTTTTCAGTGCAATTTAAGAGTTCCATCACAAATTCCTTTCATTAATTACAAACAGGTATTTTTGAAATGGTGACCAGTCATTATTTCAGTTAAAAGTCACATTTTTTTTTTTTTTTTTAATTTAGGTGAAAAGCCATACAAGTGCACCTGGGAGGGCTGCACATGGAAATTTGCACGTTCAGATGAGTTGACAAGACATTACCGCAAGCACACAGGAGTGAAACCCTTCAAATGTGCAGACTGTGATCGGAGCTTTTCCCGTTCAGACCACCTGGCCCTTCATCGCCGCCGACATATGTTAGTGTGAGCTATTTGTGGCTTCTATAAACACTGTAAGAGCGGGATCTCTTATAATCAGAGTTCAGCTGGGCTGAAACAACCCCATATCATCCCACCCCAGAATGTTAAAGATGACAAATATTACATGCACAACTACATGTCTACAAGCAGGAAGGACACATCAAATGAAGAGAGAAGACAGCAAAAAAAGAAAAAAGAAAATGTAATGAAACAATGCTTTCTGGCCCAGGGCCTCATTGTCCATTTGCTATTAAGCATAATCTAATTTCATTTTTATTTCTGCACATTCTGTCTTGTAATAGACAAAAATTATAATCATAATTTCTGATTTTTTTTAATGATTTCTAAGGTTGCATTGGTGCAACAGCAATGTGAAAGAACCAAGATATCTACAGATGGGGCAGGCCATGAACTATAGAGACTACCAGTGCCCTGGGTCCTGATTTATATGTTTGGAGACAGCAAATTAATTTATCAAACAGTATTTTAAATGCTTTCAGTACCACAATTTCTGGTTTGCTCTTCAAAGAAGCTCCCTTGTGGTGTTTGTTTTTGGAATTTTGCAATAATGGAAGTGGCATTGTGACAAAGACAAATGAATTGCTCACCCGGGATCTTGTAGAGCTGAGGACCAGAGCTGGAAAGGCAAAGGAATTAGGACCCTGTCTGCTTATGCCTTTTGGTTCCTTTACAAAGTAAATGGTGTGTTTACTGAAGTGCAGTATTTGTTGTGTGGGAATCCTTTCTGTTCACAGAGGGTGGGGTTAAGTACTAAGGCTGCCTTGAACCTGGAGAGTATTTAGGGCTATTTTATGTATTGGCAGAGCTTTTTCAACCTTCCACAGAGATACAATAGCTGTTTTGCTTCAATAGGTCTGAAAAGCACATAAACCTTTTAAAATAGACAACCCCAACAAATCTGTGTGTGTGTTAACATGGAGGAGGGAGTGGGAGACACTTGCACAGTAGCAGTGTTTACGTTAAACTCACAAAGCAACATTTTGTATGCGTGACTCTTTTTTTTTTTCTTTAATGTTTCTGACTTATAAAAAGTGCACTAGATGCATTCTTGGCTGTGATAAGCAATCAGTAAAATGCAATCTCATTTTAATAAGATCAAAGAATCTTTTAACTGCATATAGGGCTTTATCATTTTTATTTTTTTTATTTCTACATATAAAGAATTTTTAAACAGAAAGCCGCCAACACCCTATTTTAAAGATAGCAATAAAAATATTCATTTCAAAAATAACACTTGTCATTTTTATAGCACAATTTGTAAGAATGCGACATTTAAATCTAGTTATGGGATAGTTCTCTTAAACTCTTGGAAGTTTAAAGAAAACTATCAGTTTGAACTTTGTAATCAAGGGGATTGTAATTTTCTATTTCAGTATCACAATAGGAAAGCAATACTTTGTAAAATGGTTAGCGGATTTGGTAAGAGGAATAACATGCCAGCTATGGACAGAACAAACCTCCTTGTGGGATTTATTTCTGTAAATTACTTTTCTTTTCTGCAGCCTAATTTGATGCATTTAATTCACTTTCATCTGCTTTTAATTTTGCACACTGATTTAAAAGTTGTATGTTACGTTTTTTTAATTTGTATAAAATATAAGATCATTAAAGAAAGTCAAACTATGATATTTTGAATTCTAAAGGAACAAATTTCAACAGGAATTAGTGGACACTTAACATAAAGCAGAGATGAGAGCAGACACAAATATTGTGACGATGTAGAGTGATATTTAACAGGGTTATTAAAGTCAGTGGGTCAACAAAAGAGCAGAAGTTGAACACTGCTGTGTCACATCTCTCTGGGTGACATCCCCATACCTAGAGATTTAACACATTTTCCCTAAATTATCATGTCACAGAAATGTGTGTGCTTGGTGCACAGCTGACTCTAGGTTGTTCCTGGTCTGGGTATGTTCATGATTGTGTTCTGCATCCCATCCAGAGTAGTTCCTAACGTGTGCAGACCTAGATGCAACATAATGCTTGAAGCTTTATAAGGATTCCTGGCCAACTTTGATGACTTTGATTTGTATACAGCATGAAAGTAGAAAGAGTCCTACACACCCCTTGGGGGATAGCTGATTTTTATATTTATGTAGTTTTATCTCCATCTTTTAAGCCTATCTAAGAGAACAATATTTAATATAATTAAACTAAAAAAACCTTTAGAATGACTTGCAGGCGGAAGGGGTACGATATCTAGATTAAAGTTCCTCCCCAGCACGTATTAGCATTCCATCATCTTTGACTACAGGGTATAGACGCAGCCTCATGGACACTTCCATGTGAGTAGTGCCACACTGTGAGCTTGTTACGGTTGCTGTTCCAGTGCCTAAATTTTCATATGTGTTACAACTGAAGCCAGTACATCCTGGGGAGCTGGACATTGTTATTCTGTTAAGGCCAAGTTTGTTATAAACATCCCATAGTTCAGTTTATGCTGGGCAAAAAGAAATATGAATTTCCTATTGTGTAAATCACCTGAAGGGACATAATTATCAAAAATCTGGCACCCAGTTCCTGAGTAATTATAAACAAAATTGCATATAAGATACAGCTCTGCATTGGCCATACCAGGATGGCTTATGTTTTTCATAACCTCTTTGACAAAATTTGGTTTTTGTTTTGGGTTTCATTGTTGTGAAACAGAAAGGGATCGCACCCTCTACCTGTGCATGTCATTTGCAATGCTAAGCTATTGCTGTATGCTGTAGACAAATCTGGCCGTTACAAAGAGTGGTTTCTGCTTTAAAAAAAGTTTGTGAAAACATGAGGTGATAAGCACTTTGTTAGAAAGAATTGTGGTGAAGGATTTTTTAGCAATACAGATTGAGGGAAGTCATCTTCCTTAATCTACATAAATCTGCAGGAGAAAGTGAAAACAGACTGATACGTAAGTGACAGCTTAATTATACCCCTGGAAAGTTAGCCTTTTTCAGTAATCAGTGTGTCTCTGCATTAATAATATGTTGAGCCACAGAACTAGCATTAAACCTTCTCTACATGCACTATTTGACCACCTGTTAAGTGATACACAGACCGTGACATCTTATTCTGTTCTTCTCACTACCCGCATAGATCCAGAATAATGTTTCCTTCATAAAGGAGGACGATTCAAAATCCACCTTTAGGAAGTTCATTTAACTCTTTTGTGAGGAATACATGGTCATAGCAAAAAAGAGAGGGCAGAATGGAGCCAGAGTTGGAAATATCCTTTTCTCTTGTCCTGTCAGAACAATAAGCAAATACCCATTATCACAATACAACAAATGCTTGCTTTCATTTAACTGTTTTGGGTGGAAAGTGCATCAACTAGCTGCAGTCGTCCCCAAAGCAAGCTAAACAATTTGAATTTATAGCTTCTTTATATCAAATGTTTTGAGTTGCATGCCTCTTAGTTAAGGCTGCAGCTCATTGATAAACCTGTGCATGGCTATCTTTGTAACTTTCTGTGCAAGGTCACTATTGAGCAGATTACACCATAGGAAAAGTGCAACAAACCTTAACAAAAATGCCCTCTGCTGATGATTATGTCCCAGGTCATGTTTGTGTTTGCTGTATTCTATTATTCACTCTAGACATAGTGTGCAAAATGTGAATTATTGGCATCCGCCTGGCCAGAATCGCTTAGCGTGGCTGAGAAATGAAAAAAGCACAAAGGCTGTGTGCATCTAATAGCTGCTCAGCCTTTTGAAAAAACATTGAGAATTAAACTTGTGCACCTAGTGTACTTGCATTAGAAAGAAAGAAGGGCACTTCTCCGTGGTATATATTTTTGTACTTCAGTATTAGTTAAGAGGCAGAGAATTACAGAAGCACATGGAAGTCAGTATTTTAATTGTGTTGCTTTCTTTCTAGTAACAAAATGGAAAATTTGCATAAGCACAGCAATTCTGCCGACGGCAATTTCATGTCAGTGTAAGCAAGTAAAATTCTGGTAGGTGTAAATACACTTACTTGAAGAGTTTTTACTTTTGCGGCATAGTGAATTCCAGGAATCCTCACAACCTGTCCAACCATAAAGGCTAAAATGCTGGGCGTCATCAATGTTTAATTTCTTGTGTTGTCTTTTTTTTTTTTCTGATGACAATTTAGTAAGGGGCACTTCATCTTTATAAGTGAATATTTTACTGTACATCAGCTCTTTAAATATAATGTAATATATGTGATAGTGAGAAGTATTTTGAAACTCATAGTTTTACATAGGCTGTAAATAGTTTGAAAGTAAATTGGAAACATTTCTAATTTTAAACACAGGAAATAAACTACCTTGTTTTCAATTTAAATGATTAATGATTTTAATACAGAACCTTTCAGTCATTAATAGAAGTCTTTAATAATTATCAGCCTTAACAAGTCCCACAATAAAACAGTGTTATAAAAAAAAGTTTTATATGAGATTATATGTGTACTTTTAAAGGAGTGATGATCAAAGTAATATTTGATTAATAAAAATCATGAATGATCCAAAGAGCCTAAAGCATTTGCTTTTTATTAGGGTGATTATTGATTTTTATTTTGGTTTTTTTTATTAGGGGATATATATATATATATATTTTTTTTTTTGGTTTTCTTTACCAGCAGGTTGTCCTTCACGCACTTTGAGTGTACCCACTTCGCAGAAGGCAGCAGGTTTAAATTAAAATAGATTTGCACTTTTATTTCTCCCGATCCCTAACTGAAACTTAAGCCACCTCAACAGCTCATTTAAGAGCAGACGTGCTTTAAATTAATTTTTAACAAACCTGTTTTGTGTATAAAGCATTAGTTTGATTGTGACACAGGCACTTGCAAACTGTAGACACCTGTGAAGACATTATCGGAAAGAAAGCAAAATAATGGAGAGAGGTTTTTTTGTGTGTTTTTTTTTGCAAAATTAAGATGAACTGGTGCACAGTGCTTTCAGACCAGTTCACTACGGGCTAAAAGCCGAGTCTTTCCTAAAAAAGTATTTGAAGTGCACATGGTAAAGCAAGTGCGATTTCTTTAGCCTTTGGAAAATGAAAACAAAAAAAATTAAACCTGTGTGAGCGCGATGCCTTTTTATTAAGCAGCTGTACTGGTAACCACTGCGATCTTAACATAAATTTAAATGTATGCAATAGAGATTGCAAAAGGAAATAAAAAAGATAACATTCAACACATTTCCATATCATTCAATCTTTATTTCAAAAAGCCTCAAAATGTGCACAATTATATTTCTTTTAAAACTGTGCAACTAAACATATCAACAGGGAATAAAACAACAGACAACAGGCAGCCTTAAATGTTGTCCAAAGACTAGAATCCTCAACCTACTTAGATTTCTATGGATGATTCATGGTTTTAATAATGTGTTTATTAAACAAAAATGTATCCTTCTGTTTCATACCAATTCTAATGAAGATTTTCTTTGCATTGTACACTATGTAGTTTAGATAATTCTTATGTTACAAGTTTACTGATATTATGTAAGTGGTGTTCTTGTATTTATGTATAGTGTATGTATTGTAAATATACTCAGAGCTTTTCATCTTACTGTAAAATGGTGATATTACCCTACAATGATGTAAAGGGAGTCCTTGGTAATGAAATTCTGTCAGAGGATGATAATTCCTGATCTCTTCTAAGAGATTAAAATGAACAAGTGTTAACTTTTTTTTCCAATGGTGTCTAAACATTCTCTGTCAGTGCATTGCTTTTTTTTCTGTACTCAACTTTCATATGAATTGAGCTGTGAATTGAAATAGAGTTTAAACCTATCAATGTATGCATTTGTATAATTATCTGAATGGAGGCATGAAGGTAAATAAAGTTGCATTTTGTATGTAACAAACATGGTGCTTCCAGAGTTTTGATGGTCAGCCAGTTTGTAGTACGAAATCTCTACAGAGTTAAAAAAAAAAAAAAAAAAATAGAAATACTTCATACTAATGACTTTTTTACCTTGTTTTCCCTCTTTGTGAGATCTTTGCTGTCACGGCCCTGTTTTTCACATGCCAGTGTGTTCTGTAACCAACAGGGGTGGGTCCCCTCTGTGAATGTAGTGAGTTCATCTAAGTGGAGTGGGGTGGTCCTCCTGGGTGGATTAACTACAATTGTCAAAGCAGCACTGGTGTTTTCAGTTTTAGTGCAATCACCAGTACTTCAGAGCATTAGATGAATCAAGCGCGATCTTCAATGCTTTTCGTCCTTGGTCAATCACCCAGCCTCCTCCACCTTTCTTCACTTCACACAATGCTGTTTTCAAGATAGCTTTTTCTAGCACAAATTCTCATTATGCGAAAGAGGACGCTTGCATTCAAGACAGGTCATAGTGACTTAGTGTATTACATTCTGATGACTGTGTTCTGTGGCTTTAATGAATAAGAACACCAGATGCATTGCTTTGCTACATACATTTTCACACTTATAGGTGTGCCAGAGATACCAGCCTCAGTATAGCCGACCTTTTGGGAGTTTGTCTAAGATCAGCCATGAATCACCTGTGATATTGAAGCTGTGAATGGAGTGCGATTATGGGAGTGGTGACTGGGGTGGGTGGGGGGGCACATTTTGTATGAGATTGCATGGCCCACAGGTAGGGAAGTGCTTGTCTAATCTAATCTGTGACAAAAACAACATGAAAACCAATGTAAGGGATCAGCATCTGGTCAGTGCTTGGGTTTGCAGTATGCTGCTGAATCTGCTTGTCTTTAAGTGAAGAGCTCCACTTCTTCTTGCAGATTAAAGCCCTTGGATTCACATGGACCTTAGCACACATGTGTGTCATGGTACAGCATGCCCATTGCCCTGCAGTTTATTATGGGACGATTGACTGTGCAAGAATATTTTGCAGAAATCCTTTAAGTCACTGTTGAGCCTTTCATTACAGGCTTGCCTCTTGCAGCTTTTTGGATACAATCTACCAGAAATACTGTTACATGTCAGTATCTTTCCCTAGCTAACATTTTTCTAGCATGTCTCTAACAGAAACACTTTTACCTTTTTTTTTTTTTTAAACAGTGGTGTGAATAAATTGCTATAATATACAGCCACTACAACTGGCAATATTCAGTAATGCAAGTCTATTATGTACTGGCCTCCAGGACACAGAGTGAGCACCCCACAAAACTTCATTAACCGGAGTGATTAAAACGTACCAAGTGCAGTGTTTACTGAACATCACAATTATTGGAATTGAAGTCCAGATTGTTGATGCAGTGCCACATTTCATCTCACAGTATTCCAGACATTGGGGGATACCAGCTAGGCTGCTCCACACCCTCTGCAGCCTGTCGGAAGAGCAGATACACAATATTTGGTTAGACATGGCACTGAACACTAATACTTATAGTAGGACTCCATGCTATGGCACATTATCCGAAGAAAAAAAAGATTAAGTATTGAAAAAATGTTTATACAGTTCGGTCCATAAATATTTGGACAGAGACAACTTTATGCTAATTTTGATTCTGTACATTACCACAATGAATTTTAAATGAAACAACTCAGATGCAGTTGAAGTGCAGACTTTCAGCTTTAATTCAGTGGGGGGAACAAAACGATTGCATAAAAATGTGAGGCAACTAAAGCATTTTTTTAACACAATCCCTCAACGGCTATTTCATGGGCAGGTGTGGGCAAGCCCATCGTTATGTGAATATCAATTAAGCAGATAAAAGGCCTGGAGTTGATTTGAGGTGTGGTGCTTGCATGTGGAAGATTTTGCTGTGAACAGACAACATACTGTACGGTCAAAGGAGCTCTCCTTGCAGGTGAAAGAAGCCATCTTTAAGCTGCGAAAACAGAAAAAACCCATCAGAGAAATTGCTACAATATTACGAGTGGCAAAATCTAGTTTGGTATATCCTGAGAAAGAAAGCAAGCACTGGTGAACTCAGCAACGCAAAAAGACCTGGACGTCCATGGAAGACAATAGTGGTGGATGATCGCAGAATCATTTCCATGGTGAAGAGAAACCCCTTCACAAAAGCCAACCAAGTGAACAACACTCTCCAGGGGGTAAGCATATTGATATCCAAGTCTACCGTAAAGAGAAGACTGCATGAAAGTAAATACAGAGGGTGCACTGCAAGGTGCAAGCCACTCATAAGCCTCAAGAATTGAAAGGCTAGATTGGACTTTGCTAAAGAACATCTAAAAAAGTCAGCACAGTTCTGGAAAAACATTCTTTGGACAGATGAAACCAAGATCAACCTCTACCAGAATGATGGCAAGAAAAAAGTATGGAGAAGGCATGGAAAAGCTCATTATCCATAGCATACTACATCATCTGCAAAACACGGTGGAGGCAGTGTAATGGCTTGGGCGTGCATGGCTGCCAGTGGCACTGGGACACTAGTGTTTATTGATGATGTGACACAGGACAGAAGCAGCTGAATGAATTCTGAGGTGTTCAGAGACATACTGTCTGCTCAAATCCAGCTAAATGCAGTCAAATTGATTGGGCGGTGTTTCATGATACAGATGGACAATGACCCAAAACATACAGCCAAAGCAACCTAGGAGTTTATTAAAGCAAAGAAGTGGAAAATTCTTCAATGGCCAAGTCAGTCACCTGATCTTAACCCAATTGAGCATGCATTTCACTTGTTGAAGACTAAACTTCAGACAGAAAGGCCCACAAACAAACAGCAACTGAAAGCCGCTGCAGTAAAGGCCTGGCAGAGCATTAAAAAGGAGGAAACCCAGCATCTGGTGATGTCCATGAGTTCAAGACTTCAGGCTATCATTGCCAGCAAAGGGTTTTCAACCAAGTATTAGAAATGAATATTTTATTTCCAGTTATTTCATTTGTCCAAATACTTTTGAGCCCCTGAAATGAAGGGATTGTGTTAAAAAAATGCTTTAGTTGCCTCACATTTTTATGCAATCGTTTTGTTCACCCCACTGAATTAAAGCTGAAAGTCTGCACTTCAACTGCATCTGAGTTGTTTCATTTAAAATTCATTGTGGTAATGTACAGAACCAAAATTAGAAAAAAGTTGTCTCTGTCCAAATATTTATGGACCTAATTGTATATTCTGTATAACTTTAACTATTACTTGTGTTTCAGCAGATTTTGCTGCAGCCTTAACATAAACTGAATCAGCACAGCAACTTTTTTTAAAAAGCATACCTTCAAGAAATCCTTGCATGGACTGGCTTATCTGCTTCATGGCCTTACAGCAAAAAACGGTGGAGTGGAGGCTGTCAGTGCTTGAGAAGATGATTGGGAGGGCACGCCTAATCCTCATTAACTTGTTTTTATAAATTCTAACGTGCCTTTAAAATGGCTAGCTCAGTAAAGGATGAAAGATGCCCCGTCTAGTATGCACCTGTCATCTGGCTAAAGACTGAGAATTCTATACCTGTAAGTCTATCATACTGTGCAAAAGTGTCCTTTCTAACTTCAGAAATGCCAGGGTGCAGCAGTGTGTATGATGCATTGGGTTTCATTATGAAAAATGCCATTCAGCTCCATTATTTATCTCTATGACATCTCCTTTTAAAATTATTTGCTTTTGTGGTTTTCCTTTCTTTTAAATTATTTATGTTAACTGTATAGTACTGAGCAAAAGTCTTAAACCTCCCCGGATTATTATTATTATAAAGGTATGTTACTGTATCTGGTCACTAATAGGCTATATGCACACTCTCTTCTGCATTCCACGTCAGCCAGCTACTTCACTTCCGGCGCTGATATCAACACGGACTAGCTGTGGTGCTTCAAGACGTACCCAGACTTATGGTAAACAACATAAGTCGCATTATTCAATCTTTGTACCAAACATCAGAAGCTATAAAGGAGAAGGGCTTCAAACTATATGATTCAAGCTACATCCACAATTACAAAGGTAAGATCCAAACGTATTAAAAACGTGTCTACTATGAACTTACATAGGACAAATATGTGATTATATTAAGCTTCTTTAGAAAAACACAGTTTCGTAAGTAGTCATTAAATTTTATTCAGGGACAGGTGAGTATGTATGTAAGCTTAATACATAATAACATGAGTCTACAGGACATCTTAACTGTTACCAAACCACTGGGAGACGTGTTTTCATCACGGGCTAGGTCGACAACTGCTGGATCGTCAAACGAAGCGAAGTTGTGGTCCTTGAGGATTTGGTCGTCCTCCTCCTTTCCCGGTGTGTCATCCTCTGTCAGTCATTTTCTCCTCTCCCAAATCCCCAGTTCTGAAAGTGGAACAGAGAAATTGCTCCACTCAAACAATGCAGGAATTGCTCCCTTCTTCAACAGTCACCACCCTGATTAAGACCCTGGCTTGTGAAAATTCTCTTTTCTAGAATGCTGGCTACAAACTCAGGTATGGGGACTAACCGTAAAGCTCTCTCTCTGGAGAGCAATGATCCATTTAGATTGGGTTTCCACATTGGAGGGAAATGTATGAAAACTAAGTTTGGACTTCCTAGAAGCTCGATATAAAGGTACGCAACAATGTTCGGCTGTATAGCTATCTGAATGCTGAAACTTAAACTTCTTTTTCTCAGACATTCTCGCAACTAAACAAAAATCACAACTACAGTATGGACAACAGACTGAGCTGGCAGAGATTTCACCGGATGTATGTCAGCACTACCATGTGCATATAGCCTTGTAGCAGTGTTACAACTTAATGGACTCCATTTCCCAGCTGCCCCGAAGGTATTGCCCTGATTGGATGTCTGCAACTGGCACAGGGGCTGCTGGGTACAAGAAGGGCCAGCGGGAACTTTAAAATGGAGCCAGCTAAACAGAGAAAGGAGCACCGTTGTTTGTTTGTCAGCACTGTCACAGTTTTTCCTATGTGGATATTACATGGTTGTCGTATTGGATTAAAGTTTTGTCTTGTGCCCATTTGCATCTTCTTCTCCAGAGGGAGTGTTCCCATGCATCTCATCCTGAAATACTTCAGAAACGGTAGGACAAACTTGATATTCACCTCTACAGTTCACAGGATCTGCCCCCCACCACCAAGCTTCATTTGCATCTGTTACATGAGACTGATTCATGGACATTGGCGTAGGTGTTTATTGTCGTGTATTGTATTTGTTATCACCATAGGGAAAGTGGAGGGTTATCTGATTATTTGTAATTTATATTTACTTTCCATTGAATATATTATTATTCATTCATTTATTTGATTTATTGGATTTCGTGTCTCAGTCTGTGAGTGAGTGAGGGTCGGGCCAATGCTGGGTGCATTCCTGGAATGTCCATCAAAAAAATAAATAAATTTCCGTCCCTTTGACGGTTTGAATCTGAGCGGCACTGGACCACTATAGCCTATTGTCAGTTTGTTCATGAAAGCACTATGTAGCATAAAAATATACAAATAAATATTAATGCAATAAAAGCAAAAAAGGATTTCTAGTCTTCTTAAATAGGTCAATGTTTGATATGGTCTCCCTTAGAATACAAAACTGAAGGGATTTGCTTTGGGATGATGAATCGTCTTGGGTTGCCTAAGACTTTTCCATATTACAGTATGTATGTACCATTATGGGCGGCACGGTGGCACAGTGGGTAGCACTGCTGCCTCGCAGTAAGGAGACCTGGGTTTGCTTCCCGGGTCCTCCCTGCGTGGAGTTTGCATGTTCTCCCCGTGTCTGCGTGGGTTTGCTCCTGGTACTCCGGTTTCCTCCCACAGTCCAAAGACATGCAGGTTAGGTGCATTGGCAATTCTAAATTGTCCCTAGTGTGTGCTTGGTGTTTGTGGGTGTGTGTGTGCGCACCCTGTGATGGGCTGGCGCCCTGCCTGGGGTTTGTTTCCTGCCTTGTGCCCTGTGTTGGCTGGGATTGGCTCCAGCAGATCCCCGTGACCCTATAGTTAGGATATAGCGGGTTGGATAATGGATGGATGGTTATGAAGATCGGTTCTCTCAGTGTACACCAAGCTTTGTAAAGAAGCTTCCTTTCCCTCACAGTTTTTTTTTTTTTTTTGAGAAAACTAAGACCATCATCTTCCCAACAATGACTGTCAAAGCCGGCAGTACTTCTGCCAGTACAGTTTCAGCAGGCTCGGGTTCTGCTGCAGTCCTTCACTGGCATCCTGACAGCTCCACCATGTCATCGTGACTTCTTCTTTACCCTGATGAAGCTGGTCAATACTTATAGATACTTTCAAATTTGTGGTCAGTTGTGCCCCTGAATGAAAAATATATGAATTTGATTTCTATTTTTACACCAAAACTCTTTTTTTTTTGTCACATCAGTTAAACGATGTTGTAGAGTTTAGTTCAAATGCCACAGAACTCTCCATTGAACTAATTAGGTGACTTCTAAATCCAATGATGTCTTAGGTGTGTCATATAAAGGAGGATGAATACTTACATAATCCATTATTTTCTGTTTTATATTTGTAATTCATTTAGACCACTTTGCAGAGATCTGTTTTCACTTTTGATCAATGTCAGAAAAGCCAAATTAAAAACCGTGATTTAATGCTGTATAACAAATAAATGTGAACATTTCCAAGGGGTTAATACAGTACACCCCCAAAGTTTGTGGGGGTTACGTTCCTAGAGCACCCGCGAATTGTGAAAAACCACAAATTTTGGATGTGGTTTAAAAAAAAAAAGCCTATTTTTATAGTTTAAACCCTAAATATGCCCCAAAAGACTTTAATTTCAAACTCAGCTTAATACATTACCTAAAAAAAGAATGTAAAGGTAAACCTGCATACTGTACAGTACTGTCCTGATATGTCACTCGCAGTGCTAGAATGTAAAATACCGAAGTTACTGCTACAGTATATGTACAGTTCTGTAATTCATGCAAGCGCGTTTTCATTGCCAGAAGCCTTAGAAGGTGCAGGGTGTTTCGGCGGCATCTTGGGGTTTTAACCCTTAAACTGCCACATACTTGATGGTTAATGCATCCCTGGACGCCAAATACTTTTTTGCTGCACTTTAAGTAAATGTCACAATTCACAAAGAAAAAGTGAAATTTTAATAGAACACATTTTTTTCATGCAAAAAGCATCACAATTACTGCAACAATGATCATTTTACACACTGCTAATGAACTGTAAAAGATATTTAAAAAACTACTGGAACAATATGTCCAAGATGCAACTGACGCCATGGATGAAATTAAGTAAATCACCAAGCCAACTGCGCTTGAACTGGCAGCACGCAAGCACACAGAGGTAAACGCTGGCGCTGGCAGGCTAGTGCAGCGGCTCAATCCCAGAGACAGTCAGGCTGTAGTGCTGCAGGGTGTCACGCTTGGGTCACAGAACTGCACAGAAACACAGGAGATTGTAGAGACAGGAACTTTATTCAAACACTTCAAACAAACATGTCTCTTTCAGAAGTAAAACGAGCTCAGTATGCAGTTAGTTATCGATTAAAAGAATAGGCAAACATCATAGGGGAGCACTACGGGAGCGGGACCTGCAACAGGAGCAGAGGATGTCTGGGGGAGGAGAGAGAAACAAAGCAATCAGCCAAAAAGGACAGGTGCTGTTCAGGCTTTTAAGTATGTGTAGTTTTCGTGCGAGAAGCATATCACAATGTGAAAGTAAGTCTATCAGCGTTTTTTAAAAGGGTTTTTTTGAGGAGCGTCCATGTCTTCTAGGGGTGAGTTCATCCCCCCTGCTCACAAGGGGCTGGCAGTGGTCATGAGCTGGCTGCTCAACGAATGTACGGCACTGACTGATCAGATCCTGCGTGGTCGCAAATGGCACTGGGAAACGACTATAGCCGGTTGTGGCGGTTTAAGGGTTAAGAGGAACAAAACGGAAAACACAAGAACACTCAGCTGGAGATGCATCACACTCGATCAGCAGCAAAGAGAAATGAATAACGCTGTAGCGGTTCGGTGCCGCTAAGATTCACACCATCGAGAAGACGGTGATTTACTTATTTTTATGGGGGAGATTCCAGGGGCGCACCCAGCCTTGGCCTGACCCACACACACACAAACAGAGACAAAAACAAAGCAAACCGGTAATCAAACAGCAAATAAAGAATGTAATGAAAACCAATAAAATAAATTAAAACAACGATACCACCCCTGTTCCCCTTACAGTGATTACACATTAAATACAACAAAGCACCAACAAAACACATACAGTAAATCATGAAAAACATTCATGAAAAACGGCAATGGATGAAATGTAATGATGAAAATAGATAGTCCAGAGATCTGCACGTTGAATGGAAATGTAAAGATAGTCCTACCGGTAGTTCCTGAAATGGTGAAGACAAGTGGACGGGTTCAGGACCGCTTCTTTCTTTGCCGGATGGCTATGAATCCACTTACAGTCCTCATGTACACAGGCAGACGGCAGACAATCCAGATGCCAATCACGAAACGATCCAGGACAAAACGAATAAGTACAGGTAGCCCAACAGAAGGCAGGCAGGGAGACAGGGACTTGAAGCACAAATTACAAAAACTTTTTTTTTGGTTTTGGTCACTGGCCCCCTTTTTAAAAGCTGCGCTGACATCCTTTAACCCCAACAGCCCCAGCACCCTCAGCAGAAGACCAAATCAGAGCCACTGCTGGGAGTTGCAGTTTCAAATTCTGTTGGCTACTTTCACCATCCCAAGCCACGTTTCCTCTACAGTTGCTTCTTGTTGTCTCTACAATACAGTATTGCCATGAAAAAAGCCATAAAAATTGCAGAGGATATTTGCGGTATTTGCTAACAATCATTAGATAGGTTCTAAGGAAAATCCGCAAATGACTTAGGCCGTGAACTCTGAACCACGACTTTGCGGGGGTCTACTGTACTTTGGATTGACACTGTATTTGTAAATGTGCGAGGGTGTGTGCATATGTGTGCTTCAACATTCAGTACAGTTAGTTCCATTCTAATATACAGGAGACATCTGATGAATTAAAGAATCTTGAGCAATTAAACCACTTTTTATGTAGACTGCTTTACGTTTCAGTTCTTAGCATTGTGGTTGCTGCAGAAGATCCTCCAGGTAGCTTATGGGATTTAATATGGCTCCTTTATTACTAAAGTACTGAGACTCAGCCTTATGTTTTGGGGTGCAAGCCAGGGACTCACACGTCACAACAGCTTAGCCATTGCTTTGTAATATCAACAGCCTGGAAGATTTAGAAGTGGATCTGAAGGGCTCAGGGTTCTCATCCACAATGCTGAAATCTAGAACACTAAGTAAGAGCTCAGATTAAAGTATGGTAGTACCTGTCTCTGGATTCTCCTCTTCTCCTGCCACTGATGCTGTACTGGTCCAGGCTCTTTCAAAAACAGAACACTTAAAAGTGTTACGATTTCAGTTATGGATCCTGAGAAGCCTATTTTAGTACATACTTTGTTTTGAATTTTTTTTATTGTTATTCTGTTTGTAACCAGTTTGTGACTGCTTCTGTATGGTCATAGCCATGTTTCTTATGGTGGTGTGACATATTAAGTGTCACATTAAGTAATCATTCCTATATAAGATGGAAACTCTAAGCTTCTGACATCCATGTACTAGATTCAAAACATAAACTTTTATAAGCCTTTGATTTACCTCATGGTGACACACCTGCTACCTTTGAAAAGTTTCTACATAAGATCTCCCCATGGCCAGAGATGTCCAAATCTAGATACATCCATCTTAATTGACGCCGGCAACAAGTAATACCAACAAATTCTTGGTTACCGCTTTTAGATTTTTTGCAAGAGATTGCTCATAAAGTGATACTATAAATTGCATAGTACACTAATACTCTTTTATTTACATGTTATATGTTTTGGTTTTGCATATGCTCTTCATTTCATTTATGTTATTTTTGTCAAACATAATATACTTTATGTGGTAAAAATCACAATTAATGAGAGGCATATAAGTAATATTTGTCTCTATTTTTCCTAACCACTTTTGTTCCACAGGCTTTATTCGTGTCACCCCCTCTTCTATTTTCTTTCTAGATGCTCCATAAACTCCAAGCACATTCAAGGATATAACGTTATCTTCTCCTCCACTACATTGCCAAAGCCTGCCTAGTGCATTTTCACCAGAGGACTTTGACACACCATCTCCTAAATTTCACTATAAATACATCTCAGCTTTATTCTGTCTAAGGCTCAGCCACACTGGGCTATTGGAAACAATCCTGTTTTTTGATATTCCTTGTCAACTGACTGCTTCTGTCCAATATGAAATGCAACATAATCTTTTTAAACCATTTAATTTCCTTCATCTCTGAACTGTATGGTCTGTAATGCCTCAGTATCCTTAAAACTCCTTTACCACAGAAGTAATTGGCACCTGCAGAACTGTCCAGGCTGGTGACACAACACTTTTGGACTGTTTATTCATTTCCCATCTGTGCATCTTTACCATTTAGAGTGTGCAAGAGAAAGAAACAAAGTGCTTGTAACTGACTATTAAACTAAAACATCCTTACTTCATTGGTACCAGCACATTTAAATTAGAAAATGAGATCATAAAACAATTTAACGTTATATTTTGTTCTCTAATAACAGTTTACATATAAGAAGTTTTATTTCTTATACCCAAATATTTATTTAGGATTTCTAATATGTTTAACTAGTTTGAGACTTTACATAGTGCTTAATGATATTAGGGGTGTTTCTGGAGTACACCATTTATCTGTATGGTGATTGGAGAAAATTAAACTTTATTTAATGTGTTATGTAAATGCACCTAAATGAAAAGACAGTGCTTTATTAAATGTCTTCTTTCTGCCATGTTGCATGAAACAAAGCGCTTGGGGGCTCCACCTGTTGGTGTAAATAAAGGATGTCCATGTTTGGAGTTCATTTAATGGCTCAAGACTCTTCATTATCTATTGGGTATTTTCCACAGCAGGTGATGTGCCACGGCCGGAGGAATCCTAGGAGTTTTCACTGCTGGACTCAAACTTATCAGTTAGGATACTATTTTCTTTTCTTTTTTTATTTTTCTTTTTTCTTTTTTTATTTTTTTGCCAATCTTTTTTCTGAAGTACCATAAATCCAACTCTTGGGATATTTTGTTTTTGCCCATTATACTGTCTTTTTCCAATTTAGAAAATCTGCCAGATTTCTGATTGCAGGTATATGATTGGCTGTATTTGTATGAACTCTCCACATGACTGACACCTATTCAGCTCATGAACATTTATTTCCTTTTACATATTTTTGCTTGGATAACCTCCATTTTTGTGTGCAAATTCCCTTTTACATTTCTTTAAATACATTTATTCTTAGTTTTTACTGTAATTAGATTCACTTCGCCTCTTCTTTTAAGAGTTAAATCAAGAATAAATCAATATGAACCACAAAGAAATGTTCAGCAAAGAACAATGTTTCTGTTGGTTTGCAATAAGGACAACTGACCAGCAGATGGCACTCTCTCCAAACACAAACAACTACTACAGGAGGGCTTGACTTATTCAAACAAAGTGATATTAGAATGATGGAAAGTTAACATTTTGTTTAGCAAGTATTGGACCTCCTCAGAAAGATGAACATAAATCTTTGCTGTTTTCATGTGAAATGAATTTCATTACACTTGTCTTTCTAGGTATCAGCTTTTCCCTTTCTTACTAGCCAATTGTCAATGTCAATGTCGATTTATGTATATAGCACATTTAAAACAACATAGTAATGCTGTGGCCAAAGTGCTTTACAATAATAGAATAAAAGAAAGACAAAACAAATTAAAACATAAATAGAAATAAAATATATGAACATAAAATAAAATACATAATAAATAGAAGTAATTTTATATTCATAAAAAATAGATAAAAAAATGTCAGTTCTCATTCTGAAACTAAATTTTTTCTCCCATTTTCAACTCTCTTTCTTTAGCTTAGCTGACATTGTGCTACCATGCGGCAGCAAAGTTATACTTTTATTATCATTTACTCCAAACAGTAATCCTGCAAAGCATGAGACAAAGCATTTGTTTTTTTTTTTTTTTGTAGTTTGGATTGTCTATCTTTTGCTTATTTACTGCAATTAAAAACATTGCAGAATGTTTACCTCTTAATATGCAGCAGAGCTGATAGAGCCCTTGGTTCAAATCCTGGTCCGGACAGTGTGAGGAGTTCATACACCTTCATTTTTGGTGTGGATTTTTTTCAAAGTTATTTGCCTGCTCTCACACCTTTAAGACGTGCATACAACATGAAGGCCAAGGATCAACTCTAAATTGGTCTGCCAGGATTCAGAACAGACCATCCAAGGTGAGTGCCCTTCTTGTGCCTTTTGAATGGTCAGGTAGGCCATTCTGTGACTCTAAGATGAAGTACACTAACCAGCCACTTTATTAGGCACACCTTGCTAGTACTGGGTTGGACCCCCTTTTGCCTTCAGAACTACTGTAGTTCTTCGTGGCATAGATTCAGTAAGGTGTGGGAAACATTCCTCATGGATTTTGGTCCATATTGACTTGATATCATTACACAGTTACTGCAGATTTGTAATCTGCACATCCATGATGTGAATCTCCAGTTCCACCACATCCCAAAGGTGCTCTATTGGATTGAGATATGGTGACTGTGGAGGCCATTTGAGTACCGTGAATTCAATGTCATGTTCAAGAAACCACTTTGAGATGATTTGAACTTTCTGACATGGCGTGTTATCCTGCTGGAAGTAGCCATTGGAAGATGGGTACAATGCTGTCATAAAGGGATGGACCTGGTCAGCAACCATACTCGGGCAGGCTGTGGCATTTAAACAATGCTCAGTTGGGGCCCAATGTATGCCAAGAAAATATCCCTCACACCATTACACCGCCACCACCAGTCTGAACCGTTGATACAGGGCAGGATGGATCCATGCCTTGAAGTTGTTGATGCCCAATTCTAACCCTAATATTCAAATGTTGCAGCACAATTTGAGACTCATCAGACCAGGCAACATTTTTCCAATCTTCTATTTTCCAATTTTTGGTGAGCCCATGTGAATTGTAGCCTCAGTTGTCTGTTCTTAGCTGACAGGAGTGGCACCTGGTGTGGTTTCCTGCTGCTGTAGCCCATCTGCTTCCAGGTTCGACGTGTTGTGCTTTCAGAGAAACTTTTCTGCATACCTCTGTTGTAATGAGTGGTTATTTTGGTATCATTTTGGTATGACTCAGGCGCCTTTTCGGCAGCTCCGTGTACGACTTTTGTGAATTTCCCCTTGGGATTAATAAAGTATCTATCTATCTATCTATCTATCTATCTATCTATCTATCTATCTATCTATCTATCTATCTATCTATCTATCTATCTATCTATCTATCTATCTATTTGAGTTAATGTTGCCTTTCTATCAGCTCGAACCAGTATGGCCCTTCTCCTTTTTACCTCTGGCATTAACAAAGCATTTTCGTCCATACAACTGCCACTCAATGGCCATTTTCCCTTTTTTTTTGGACCATTCTCTGCAAACCCTAGAGATGGTTGTGTGTGAAAATCCCAGTCGATCAGCAGTTTCTGAAATACTCTGACACCAACAAGTATTCCCCATTCTACCCCATTTTGATACTCGGTTTGAACTTGACAATGTCTACATGCCTAAATACATTAAGTTACTGCCATGTGATTGGCTGATTAGATAATTGTGTTAACAAGCAGTTGAAAAGGTATGCCTAATAAAGTGCCCGGTGAGTGTAAGTACAGTATATACAGAAAATAGATGACTGGCCATATTGAATATAATAATATATTAATGCCATTAAGCATTAGTGCTGGTTTATTTTTGTAAATCTGTGCAGAGCTGTACACCTGTCCACTGGGTGGCGTTGAATAATGAATTTAAGCCTATTTACTGTATTTCTGTTGTTCTTTCTGCCAGGGAAGCATGTCAGTTGTTCCTTTACATATGCTATAAAAGGTACCCACCAATCTCGGCTTTCTAATTATCTGTTGCTTATTATCTTAGCAGTCTTTCACACTAACATCAATTTCCTTTGACAAGTATTTCTTTTCCTCTACCTCTTGACACTCTCCCTAACTTCAGTCCAGCCTTGGGTGTTTTATCTAGGCACAATCGCTACAATGGCATCCCTAGCCTCTTGCTGAAATCTGACGTCTCTGTCTCTTATACATCTTCACAAGCTTCATTGATCAATGAGTCATCTTGTTTGTATATTACAGTCTGCTGCAGCTTCTGTGGGGCTTGATGGGCCAATGATCACCATCACTTTCTTCTTCTTTCTACCTACAGTTTGACTTAATGGGGCCTGAAATCTGAGGGGATTTTTTTTTTATCTCTGGTGTAATGAGGAAGGACCATTATTTTACTGTGTAACCAATAGTGGACACCACTGAGCCCCAACCTCCAGACATCAACACACCTAACACAATCCCAGGTTTAAATAAAGGATTTTGTTTATTAAACACTAGGGGGCTCTGCCCCCTGCTCGCTTCACTCACCAATCCCCAGAATTCGCGTCTAGCTGCTTGCGTATGTGGATTTCACTTTAACCAAACAACAAACCTTTTAATTCTCATGGATGCACCTCTTCATTGGGAAGAAACACTACTTTTCCCTGATGGCAACACAAATTAGACGATCTACAAGTCTCGGACTTAAAGTTTAAAGCCAAACAATATCTACATACTTCTGTCATATCACCTACAGTATGTCCATATTCAATCTCTTTTCGCTGTTATTTCATTGAGTCATAATTTCTGTTTGTTTGCGCTAATGCGATCTTTACTATCAGTTGTTTGAGACTTTTGAATTTTAGTACTTTCATAATCTCTGACCTGCTCTGCCTGTGTATTGCACCAATATTTTTGAACCTCTTTACGATGTTCTACTTTGTCTTCTTCTCTTTGTCTTTTATTTCCGACCCCGCTTGTAGCTGAGAGCACAGGAACTGTGTCTGACAATAGCATTCACACAAATGAGAAGTGCGTGGACTGTGGGCATGGTTGTAAATGTTTGAGAGGAGGGTGGGACTTGTCCAGATCTCTTGGCAAAAAGTCTCGTCTCACAGGACCTGATCCACTTCCACACTCTTTTCCCTACTTTCATACTTCCAGGTGTGTGTCGCCCTCTTCCTCCCGACTCATGTTCTTTCATGCCTGACCCAAGAGTGCATTCAGGTAGCACTTCTGAGTCAGGCAGAACTTCCTTAAAATAACAACTCCTCTTTTCTGCAGGACACCCTGGCAGCTCCCAGGTCACCCGGCAGGGCTGCCCACTGGAACTACAGTACAATTCCCATGTCACCCTGCGGGTGTTCACCTGGGAAATCCACCTAAGGGGTGCAGCCATTTAGCATACCAGGGACAGAATTGTTCAGAATTATCAACCATGGCCTCCTGGCCAGGAAAGGCGCCAGCAACAACTGGGCCTGGATGCGTGTCTGTCCTCGTCCTCCCATTAAAGCCTCACTTTTGGGCAAGGAACCATCGGGATACCAGTCCAGTCATCTTGGCACCTACAACTTTTATGAGATTGTCATTTTTTTGTACATTATTGCTATTAAAACTCCAATAAAAATTTGATCAAAAATGATAAATGTAATTGAGTTACAGTGCATCCGGAATGTATTCACAGCGCATCACTTTTTCCGCATTTTGTTATGTTACAGCCTTATTCCAAAATGGATTCAATTCATTTTTTTCCTCAGAATTCTACACACAACACCCCATAATGACAACGTGAAAAAAGTTTACTTGAGGTTTTTGCAATTTGTTTGTGAAGAAAAAAAATTCTTCATTTTAGGACTCAATTTTCCATGACAAATTAATGTACACCATGACTGTGAAAAACAACTTCAACTTGAAAAATGGCAAACTTAAAGGGTACGTTCTGCATATACTGCATGAAAAATAAATAAAATTATCATTAGTATATTTTGGTGCATTATTTAACATTCTGTATAATACAGAAGGCACTGCACTGGTCTGCCATCTGTCAAATGTCTTTCACCAATCATCATTTGAAGTTCATGCCTTTCAAACTACTTACCTGAAATGCTGCACCAAGTCAATGATGTTTGTCTTGTTACTTGGCACTTGATCAGATTATTACAACTTTATGTTCATTTTGGTCATAATGGACTGTTCAGCTCAACAAAGGCCACCAATCCTGTTCACTTAAGTTCTCCAAAATGACAATGAGCCAAGTTTGGAAAGTCCCTAGAATCCTACTCCCCCTCACACTCCTCAGCCATTTTTTTCATGTGCCTGTGATTGTCTGCATGTGGAAAAAATTTTTAACATTAGTACAGAAATTATTCTTAACAAGTCTGTGTTAGTGTTCTTGTTGAAGATTTAAGTTTTGCATAACAGCTTGGATCCATTGAACTTTTTCCTTATATAACTTTAAACACTTTGAACATGTCGCCTCTTGTTCTCCATTATCTTAAACTGAAAACACTCAACTCCTTCAGTCTCTCCTCACAGCTCATATCTCTCAGTCCTGGAATCGGCCTAGTCGCTCTCCTCTGGACTTTCTCTGGCCTGGCTGTATCATTTTTGTAAAGGGAGACAAAAAATGCACACACTTCATCATATGAGGCCTCACTTGTGTGCTGTATAGCTTGAGCATAACTGTCTTGACTTGTACTTCATACATCAGACTGTTGAGCCGAAGAATAAAAAATGTGCGGGACAAGGGTAAGGAAAACCAGATCAGGAGAACAATGGAAATTGAACAGATCCTAAGGTCATTACCGGGGAATCAAAAAATCTGTCGTCAAACCCAAACAGAACCAGAGGACAAAGTCTGAAAATAGAGCCAGGGTCACAACCACAAGGAGACAACAGATTTAAATCATGAGTTAAAAGGTTTGAAGCTTTTTAAAGTTAATGGACAAACTCATGTGACTTGAAGGTCAAGGTTCCTGTCGTTTATACAACTACACACGGCGCACAGCCTTGACTATCACTTCATGGCAACTGCAAAGAAACCAGTACACAAACCCGGAGGAAATGTTGATGCCCATGAAAGTAAAAAATGGAGTGGCAGGAAGACGTGAAAATAATTCAGCAGCTGAATCCAGGAAAACCATTGGCAAAAAAGGATTCAGCCACCTCAAAAACTAGTATAGGAAAAGTAAAAATTTCAAAAATGTGCCAATCTCAACTGAGTCTATATAGACTAACTTCTTAATGGCTTCTGTATACTGCTTGGTTGTAGATAGTAACAAGTGATTTTTAGGTCCTTCTCATAAGGGATACCGTCAAGTTTCAGACCTCCCATTTGTGTATTCATATCTAACAATTTTACGTGTAATAATTCCATCTGCCTCAAATCTGTGTATGCCCATCTGCTGTCCAGGTCCCTCTATAACAATACTTGCTTCTCCGTTTTCTGCCCTTCCACCTAGCTTATTGACTATATTCTTGGCCAGACTAGGTGCGTTAAAACAAGCAGTGTCCCCAGCACTGGGCCCAGCACTGGGCCCTGAGCACCACCACCTTTAACATCAGCTTTATTCTGAAAAAGTTCCTTCCAGCATTTGGACCAGTTTTGCACATATCGACACACTTCTCCTTGAACTCCAACTACTTTTAGAGGAGGAGGAAGACTTTTAAGTCAGAATCTGTCATACCTACAGCAGAGCCTTCCCTCCCATTAGACATTTTTCAAACCCAGAGTGAGCATATGGAACCCGTCTGCCTCAAAGGCCTTCCTTCATGTGGCTTTGGGACTCCTGCATGGGTCTAAGGAAGTAAGCAGAGGGGTGGAATAAGAGACGGCCAAATATCTGCCTCCATCTGTCAAATTCTGATGATTCTGAAGGAAAGGCACTCTGTAAGTATCGTTATGGTCTTTAAGTGACACGACTGAAATAAGGCTCATGTTATTATTAAATAAACAAATCTATCCAATAAAATAGTTTTCCCTTGATCATTTTAAGTCATAGTTCTTTTCGGTATAAGAACTTATTCCAGCTGTTGTTTTGCAAAAACACAAATATGTAGAGTAAGGTTAAAGCCAAAAACCAAAGGACAAGCACTCCCTTAAGTAGCCGCGATCTTGCCTCATATGATGGAATAATGCTGGAGTGGGGACTGTCAGGTTTTTTTTTTACTGTACAGCTCATTCCGCATGAGTTGATTAGACAAACAGTCCAAAGTTCAGACAGCTGTGAAGCAACCAGGCTTTCTTTGAGAGATTCCCGTGTAACCTCAACAGCAGTCTGTCATAGAGATTGTGCTGGGATGCTGGTCTCAGCTATATCAACTTTAAGTGGCTTACATGTTCATGGCATTTCACGTTTATCATTTCTATGCAATGATCATCACAAGAATTTGGCAGTTTCAGGAGCCGTTAAATATGTTCTAGAAAAATGACGCTTTAGATGATTGGCAGGAAAACAGTGATATCTGTGTTTATTGAAAGCCAGCATGTGGGCCATTATTTGTTAAAGTGAAATAACAAATGATTTTTTTTCTTTTATGTATTCTTCAGTTTTAATGAACTGGTCGAGGTTACAAGGACTCTGAGCAGGAGTAGAGGTCAGCCACATACACTGACACCTGGGAAATGTTGCAATCCTTATGTCTTTGTTGTCATGTCATTCCCATGTCTTTGGTCAAGCTTTGAGATTTGTCCTTCGTCATTCTGTCTTATCTGGCAACTACAATTAACAAATGCATGGAAGGGCGTCTTAAAATTTTCCACAGAGCTCCATCTGTGGCTGAGAGATTGAGATGCCTCAATGCTGCGTTTCTACGATTTTGCCTGTGCTGATTGATGGAGCCTTTTGTGTTTGTAAAGGGCTTTGAAAAAGTATTGGCCCCTTGGAAGTTTTCAAGTTTTACTGCTATACAGCACTGAATCACTATGGATTTAATTTGGCTTTTTTGACACTGATCGGCAGAAAAAGACTTTTCAGTGTCAAAGTGAAAAGAGATCTCTGCAAAGTCATCTAAATTAATTATAATCTGTTATGCACATGCAAGTAGGAGGGCATTGTATGGTTCAAGCGAAGGTAATTCCATGCCAGGCCAGGGGGTGGTGAGGTGCACAAAACCTTCTTCTGTTACATCTGCAGACCAGCCACGGGAAAACTTGTCTGACTCAACGTTGATGATGTCATGTCCGGTTCTGGTGCCCAGGATGAAGTCGCTTCCTGTTCCCGCGCTCAGGATGACATCACTTACGGTTCCAGCTCCCAGAAGAACATCAGTTCCGGTTCTGAAGTATAAACTGGCATCAGAAGAAAGTCACGTCCGGTTTGATCCCTCAAAGCCGCCATCTTTGCAAACCTTCAGCAGTTCAATTCTGGACTCCAACAGAGAAACATCTCTTGTAAATAATCAACCCAATGCAGCCAGGGATAATATACAGGTAGCTGCCCCAAACCTTTTCAAGTGTGTCGAGTCTGATCATTTACAAAACATAAAACACAAAATAACTGATTGCATAAGTATTCACCACCTATAACATGGCACATCTCAATCATCACTGGTGCAGCTAGTTGGCTTTAGAAGTCACAGAATTAGAGGAAGATCACCTGTATGTAGGTGGTGGTGGTGGTAGTAAGTCAGTACAGAGGCCTAACCTAAAGAGAACACTGTAAGCAACTCCATGAAAAGATGATTGGAAAGCACAAATCAGGGGAAGAAGGTAAGAAATATCCACCTCACTGAATATCCCTCAGAATCCAGTTAAATCAATCACTGAGAAATGGAAAGAGTATGGCACAGCTGTAAATTTGCCTAGAGCAGACCATCCACAATGGCTGAGCAACCGGGAAGAAGAAGAACAACAAGAATTTACTTTTTCTTTAACTCAAAATCACACAAGGAGTACCACAATGGGCTTTAATAGGCCCTGTTTTTTTTGACAGTCCCCAACCTTGACTCCCTAAGAAGACAAGAAGAAGCTCCCAAAAAACCCTTGTAGGGTAAAATAGAAGAAATCTTTGGCGATTCAGAGACAGACCCCTTTCCAAGTAGGTTGGGCGTGCAATGGAAGTAACAAAATGGGATAAATATAATACAAAACACAAGTAATCCTCTTCACAGATCTAGGAGGCCAGTCTATCACTGCCACCTCAGAAATATAATACAATAGTAAAATAGTAATAATATAAATACAAAGCAAAATGCAAGAGTAGATGATATCACATATGAGGATCCAGATTTGTTCAGATTCCTGGAGACCTCAGCCAACAAGCTGATTCCCCCCTACTGGCCGTTCCACAGCTGAGTCAGTACTGGGCCAGACAATCAGATGAAAGGACCCTTCTACCTGACATTTCCATTGACAGGCAAACAACTTGGCAGGTGGGCAGTGGCACCATGTGCCACATTTGAGTACAGAGAAGAGTAACGGAATAGGTGAGGGTTAATAACAAATTATGACTATCATATTACTTATGGGCTGCGGTGGGTTGGCACCCTGCCCAGGATTGTTTCCTGCCTTGTGCCCTGTGTTGGCTGGGATTGGCTCCAGCAGACCCCCGTGACCCTGTGTTCGGATTCAGCGGGTTGGAAAATGGATGGATGGATGGATATTACTTATGGGGCGGCACGGTGGCGCAGTGGTAGCGCTGCTGCCTCGCAGTTAGGAGACCCGGGTTCGCTTCCCGGGTCCTCCCTGCGTGGAGTTTGCATGTTCTCCCCGTGACTGCGTGGGTTTCCTCCGGGCGCTCCGGTTTCCTTCCACAGTCCAAAGACATGCAGGTTAGGTGGATTGGTGATTCTAAATTGGCCCTAGTGTGTGCTTGGTGTGTGTGTGTGTCCTGCGGTGGGTTGGCGCCCTGCCCGGGATTGGTTCCCTGCCTTGCGCCCTGTGTTAGCTGGGATTGGCTCCAGCAGACCCCCGTGACCCTGTGTTCGGATTCAGCGGGTTGGAAAATGGATGTATATTACTTATGTTTTAAGTGCAAATGAATAACAACAGAGATACTGTACAGTCTGCACAGTTTATCAACAGATCTAGTCAGGGTATTCTAAAGTGAAGTAGTGAGTCTTCAGCCAGGATTTGAAAGCTGAGACCAAAGGGGTATCTCTTATAGTAGCAGGCAGACCATTCCACAGTTTAGGGGCCCTGTAACTAGAAGCTCGACCTCCCACTGTTATTTTATTAATCCTTGGAGTCATAAGCAGACCGGCATCTTCAGATCTTAATGTGCATCTTGGTTTGTAAGAAAAGATAAGTTCAGATAAGTAAGCTGGACCTTGGCAATTTAAGGCTTTATATGTTAAAAGGAGGATTTTGAAATCTGCCCTAAACTTAACCGGGAGCCAGTGTAAGGATTTAAGAAGTGTGGTTATGTGTTTGCATTTTCTTTTTCTTGTAATAATTCTTGCAGCAGCATTTTGGATTAACTGGAAGCTGTATAAAAAACAGTCTGAACGTCCAGTGAACACCGCATTGCAGTAGTCAATCCTATTAGAAATAAATGCATGAATTAATATCTCAGTATCCGCCATATTTAGAAACTGCTTTATTTTCCCAACTTTTTTAAGATGGAGTAAACATGTTTTGGACAATTTTAAAATGTGACTTTAAATGACATGATAGAATCAAAGATAACTCCTAGATTGCAGGCAGATTCAGTAAAATTACTGGTGATTCCAACTGAGTTAAATGATGACAAAATATTGTTGTGATCAGCGTCATTCCCTCCAATAATTAACATTTCTCTTTTATCTGTGTTTTATAGACAAGTAAATCTTATCTGTCTACTCTTTTAATTCAATAACACGTCTAATGAAGGACAACATTGGAGAAATGGCATTTGATCTTAAAGAAAAGTATAACTGAGTGTCATCTGCATACGAGTGAAAATTAACATTATGTTTTCTAAGGATAGATCCCAGTGGAGGCATGTAAAGTGAAAACAGTACAGGTCCCAGTACTGAGCCTTGTAGGACACCATATCTCAGGTCAGTGTATAATGATAGAGTACTGACGGCACATTTCTGTACGTACTGGAATCGATTTGATAAATAAGTGCTAAACCAGGAAAAGGCCGGTGCCTGCAAGCCCAACATCACTTTCCAGCCTGTGCAGTAAAATAGAATAATCAATGGTGTCAAACACTGCACTTAAGTCTAACAGCATAATTACAGTGGGGTTTCCTTCATCAGAGAGTGTCAGATTGTCGTTTACAACATGCGTTAGTGCCGTTTCTGTACTATGACCTTTGCGGAAGCCAGACTGGAATTTCTCAAATAAATTGTGATGTGTAAGGTGTGATTAAAGCTGATTGGCGACTGCTTTTTCAATTACTTTAGAGATTTTAATAATATTTGATATGGGTCTATAATTATTAAGTATATGTGGGTCTAACTCTGACTTTTTAAATAATGGCTTGATGACTGACACTTTTAGTGCATCAGGTACTGCACCATGCAATAATGAGCTATTGATACAGTAATTCTGAGAATAGGTGATACAAGAAGATCCATTGCGCTTTTTACTAGTTTACTAATTTTGTTGGCACTGGATCTAGGGAATAAATAGTAGTAGTAGAACTGTGAGAACTCACAAGGAGTTACAAGTTTCAGTGACTGTGATTGGACAGACTGTTTCTCGGATGCTTCACTACTCAGAGAGTGGCAAAGAGAAAGTCACAGTTAAAAAAAATACACATGACATTGACCTCTCATCCAGAAGGGGTATGGGAGACCCTGGCATCAGCTGGAAGAAAGTTCTATGGAGTTTTTAGGCCATCAAATTGCATATTATCAAGAACATACCATGAAGTATGGTGGTGACATCATCATAATGTGGGAATGCTTCTAATTAGCAGGCCTTAGGAGGCTTGTGAGGGTAGAGGGGACCAATGAAAGCAGCAAAATATGGAGATATTCTGGAGGAAGACATGATGCAGCCTGCAAGAAATCTGTACCTTGGGAGAAGATCAGTTTTCCATAAAGACCCCAAGCATAAAGTCAAAGCTACACAGGAAAGGCTTAAAAACAACAATGGAACTGTCCTGAAGAGCCAGAGTGACTCCAGATTTCAATGCAATTGAGAATTTGTGGTTGGATTTGAAAACATACTATTCATTCAGTCTCCATGCAACCTGACAGAGCTTGAGCAAAGAAGACCAGGGATAAACTGCAGTGTGCAGATGTGCAGAGCTGACCTATCATATCTATGTGGACTTGGGGCAGCTTCAAAAGGGTGAATACTTGAGCAATCAGTTGTTTTGTGTGCTTTATTTGTAATTCTTTCACATCACATTGCAGAGATCCGTTTTCATGTCTCTCTATTATAATAAAAAAAATCCTGGGACGAGACTTGACTTTCTCAGAGAGACTCTTTCATCCCCCGCGAGATGAGACTTTGTGCCAAGAGATTTAATGACCCCCCGGGCCAAACATAAAAGACAAAGAGTAGATGACAAAGTAGAACATCATAAAGAATTCAAAAATGGTGTGACACACATGCAGAGCAGGTTAGATATAATGGAAGTACGAAAATTTGAAAGTCTCCAAAAAATTATAATAAAGATTGCATTAGCACAAACAAACAGAAATTATTACTCGGTGAAATAACAGAACAGCGAAAAGAGATTGAAGTATATTGTTCGGATTTAAACTTTAAGTTGGAGACTTGTAGATCGTCTAATTCGTGTTGCCATCAGGGAAACATAAGTCTTTTTCAGGAGTGAGCTCCGTGTGTAGTTGGAGGGGACAGCTCCATCTCTTAATTAAAAGAAGAAATCTTCCTCTTCATTCCTCTTAATTAAAAAGAAATCTTCCTCTTCATAGGGGCGCACCTTGGAAGCGGGACCACCAACAGGAGCAGAGGATGTCTGGGGGAGAAGAGAGACAAGGCAGTGAGATAAAAGGACAGCTGCTGTACAAGCTTTTAATTGTTTGGAGTGCTGTGCCAGATGCAGATGCAGATGCTGCTACTGATGATGATCGAGCAAAGAGGAGGTAAAAACAAAATCTGTATTTGTTTCCCATTGTATCACCGTTTAAGGGGGGGTTTCGTGGGAGCGACCGCATCTCCCTGGGGTGCATTCAGCCCCCCTCTTCACAATACGAGCAGCAGAGACATGAAGTGGCTTGCATGTAGCGCTTTGGGGTTGGCGAGTAAAGTGAGCAAGGGACAAAGCCCCCCAGTTGACATGAAGAATATTTTTCTGTTGATCAATGTCAAAAAAGTCACATTAAATCTGCTGTGATTCAATGTTGCATAATAATAAAATGTGAAAACATCAAAGGATGTGAATGCTTTTTATATTCACTGTATCTGTGGTGTGGACTTTACCTCTTCCTAATAATTTTGCCTTAGACTATAGGCCTCCCCAAATTTGATTACTTATTTTAACTTATTTATTTCCAAGGCAATTGTTCTCATCTTCCACTACAGGTTCTTCAATTACACCTCAAAAACCCAGACAAACCCTTTATTTCTGGTGGGCTGGGTCCTTTAAAACACAATCAAACACCCCTAGCTAATGCGTGGTCTCATTAACTGTAAATGCCCAACAGCCCAATATTTGTTTGTGGAAGGATGACACTACAGTCTTTTAAAGGATTCTTTCATGCACACTCCAAACTTGATAGCTTCCCAGCTCGGAATCAGACTACAGACAAAAGTGTTGGGTAGCAGGAAAGCTGTAGCAGCAGAGATAAACGTCACAGCTTATCCTGCCAGCATTTGTCAAAAATAAGCAATAGATCAGCAAGAACAGAGAAAGCATCAGCCCACCATATACACACTCTTACATGTCTATATATTAAATTAGTAATAGCTGCAATTATGCTGACAGAAAAAAATGAGCTTAATGCAGAATCTGAATGAACTCAACTCTTTTGATACACCGATTTTAAGAACAGGTCATTCTATTGCGGTCCAAGGTATTGCAAATACTTGTACGCGTACTTTTAAAATACATGATAAATATACAGAAATGGATTATACAGTAGAAGTAATGCTCTGGCATCACATTTAATAAAATGTGGCTCAAAATAACATGAACAAAAGCTACTTCAACCCCAAGTGTGACATCACCCTCTTTCCTCCTGGCCGATTAATAAGCTCGCATGGTTAGCTATGGTTTCAGGAGGGCAGAGCATGTAAGAAAGAGAAGCAGGTTGTTATAGGAGAGCCACTTGTGGGACTCAAGCTGTGATACTCTGACGCGGTGTCATATTGAGCCCTGTCATTGCCGGCACTTGACTTCCATAACTGAAGAAGAAAGCAATGATATCCCCACCAGGAGTCTCTTACCGAGGTCACTTAATCTCTGAAGCATTATTATTTATGCAGTTAAGATGAAAAGCAGCAGGGAGCTCAACTCTCCATAAGTAGAATTAGGCTCATGGACAAAAGATAACATTTCAATTTTCTCTTCAACATTTCAGTCATTTTTAAAAGTGCCTCTCTAATTTTCCGCTAACGGCAGTGACTTTGCCTCCTAGAGGGCTGTCATCGCTGAAAATAGAGAAGTTTATACTCCTGGAGTTGACGACTCACGCTGTCTGCTGGCCTTTGAAGAAAGCAAGCTGTTAAACAATACATGTTTTCAAAGTTACAATACACACCTCAGCAAGACTGCAGTCATCTTTCCTAATTAAAAAAAAAACAAAACAAAACAAAGCAGTGAGAACCATTTTTTATATTTTTATACTTTTATTTTTTATCAACACACATTTTTTGATTGTCTCTGTACTTAGTTTAAATTTATTTGCCTGTTGTTAGATTATTATAAATTGAAATAAAGTACTTTTTATTTAAGGCAAAATCAGCCTGAACCTCACACCAAATGATGATTGCTATTAATTCACTTTAATTCAGTTTATTTTGTAGAGCATTTTTGATTGAGTAGCTCAGGGTGCTGTAACAAATCCACAGGTAAATGCATTTACAAATTTTACAAATTACTAATTACACAATGAGTACAGGTAAAGACACAGATTTGTTTACACAGACAGGAAAACCAACTATTTGAAACTGTATCTGTCTAATATGAATGGAGCCCATCAATATCTGTCCATTAATTAATTTTGGAAATATCACGCTGTGTATAAACGAATGAGAGGGTCTGGAGTAGGTAGCAGTGCAGCCTAGTGACACATCGAAGCCAGTGCTATACCAAAAGGATAGCACTGAAATGGCATAAGAAATTTTTAAAGAGATCAAACAGAGTCCCAAAATCACTCCAGTATGACCAATAGGGCAAACTCGGGCTAGTCACAAGTGAAAAGATTAAATTTTTCAAAAAGCTCAGTTAAACAAAGGAGACTCCATTAGGCACAAAGAGCAAACAACAAGAAGCCTAAAATGTGCAACTGTCTATCAAACTATGTCCTAATACACAAATCCAAGAGAATAGCAAAAAAAGCAAAGCAAAAGTTCAAAATCCAGAACACTAAATCAAGCAAAATACTGACACTAGAATTCACCAACATCATCAGTGCATGTAATGAACCGCAAGGGACTCTGGGCTCCATCAGTTTATATAGGCCTGAGGGAAGTCCATAGGTGGGAATGGACACCTCTCAGGAAAAACCCCCACAAAATAGAGAACGTAACATAAACATGGATACATCATAATAAAAGTAAACACAAAAGTACTGATGCAAATATTTAACAAACATAATATTAAAAGTGAACAAAGAAACGCATAAAAAATTAATTTCAACCCCAGACGGGGAGGAGCCTTGACTGAAACATAACAGATGTCAAATAAGCATCTGTGCATGTGAAGAGCCAGGTGACTCTTATGTAAAAATATCTCAAAATAAGTTAAAAACATTGAAATATGAGTTGGCTTCTTCATGTCCATGAAACTTCAAGCTTTTTATGTCCCATGGTCCATTTGGCCATTTTATGAACGGCATTTCTCAATACTCCATTTTAGGCAAGAACCAGCAATGGATAAAATATTTACAGCTAAAATGAAGGAAGACATTGGAATCAGAGGATAAGACAGAGGAATGAGAGTAAACAGAGTTTAATATAGAAATATGCAAGCAACATGTTTATGTTATAACTAAAAACTAAAATAGCAAGAAGCTGGTCTTCATAAAGCTGTGACAGATGTAGTGCATCCTTGGGAAACTGGGTCTGGGTTCAACAGCGTTATGATTGTCTTGATTAGCTTCTGCATGAATTCTAAGGCCTTAAACGCTGTTTTTGAGGTCCTTCTATCGCCACCATTTTGGGAGCTGTTGTTGGCACTGCTTCCTGCGTTGCTAGTGGTGTGGCTTCAAGGTTCGTGATCCATGGGTAATTGGTGCGATGGCATAAAAGGTTGGCTGGGTTTTCCTTTCATTATCCAAATCTGTAGATACAAACTTTCTTAAAAAAATACTTAAAAGAAATCTTTTGGTGTAGTGCTTCTCATGAGTTTCATTTGGTTTGACCTCTTTACCTGATTTTTTGATTTTGATTCTTGTCTCTCATCATTTTGGTAGCTAGGTTTGTTTTTTATTTGTTTTGGTTTCATTTTTACAAGCTTCTCCTGGTTTAGCTCAGTAAATAAATCAGCTGCCCATTTCTCAGCAGGACAATGATTAGTATTTTTTTTTATTTTTTGTGTATTTCCTGAGGTGTTTTCTGGCTGTATGTGTGTATAGTTTGGGTTTTATAACCCAAGGATTTTGAATTTGTATGCAGAAGTTGAACTATTTTATTCCACCATGTCATTTTGTTTGGTTGTGGTGTTGTCATTTTATAACAATTGTGTATATTGTGAATGCTAGGTGTCACTGTTGCCCCTTTAAACCCAACAGACAGACACCCAGGTTAAAAGCACCAAGCAGACTTTCAATACTTTTCTTCTTTAAATAGTGCCCTTCAAGCACCATAGCCACCACTAAACAGGCACGTAATCAATACAAAGCACAATATTCCCTTTCTCCTTTCTCCTCTACACCTCCCAGCAAGCGGTGTCTACTACCTCCCGACTCTGGCTCGCTTGCTGGGTGTTCAGCAGTCCATTATATATGGTCCGACCCGGAAGTACTTCACGTAACTTGCCAGCACTTCTGGGTCAGATGGAGAACTTGAGTTTCTCGTTAGCCTGGAAGTACTTCTGGACTCCTGTCCTCGTGACTTGATAGTACTTCCGGGAATATGTAGGAAATAAGAGTCCCAAGGTCTTCTCAAAGCATCCCCTGGCAGCGCCCACAGCATCCAGCAGGGCTGCGATACCGAACTCCAAAGTCCATGATGCCCTGTGGGACTCTGGGGCACTGTTAACCTGTAGGGAAGCAGGCATCTAGCACTTTGGGCGAGGCAGTGTCCAAATGTAGCGACCTTCCACCAATTTTTTCCATCCTCGGGGTGTCCCAGCTGGGCTGAACTGCCGGCCGTCCCTTACACTATATTTACTATTGCAGTCTTATTCGGAAGAGTTTAGCATTTGACATCACTGGAGTGACTGTACAAAGGTTGGCACATGCTTGTCTGGATCATCCATGATTAAGAATGAAGACTTGAGTGCCAGCACGTGATTCTTTGTTATATTTTTGCCTGGTTACTTGAACTAATGTTTGGTATGAAACTTTCGATTTTAAACTTGACAACAGATTGGCTTTGAATTTTTGGTGTAATGGAAACCGATTAAAATACCAATCCTCTATTTATATGATCTGATGTTCTTACCGCTGTCAACAAAACTATTGTTAAACACAAAGAAGAAATAATAGAATATGATATTGGGACACAAAATGCACTTTAAAGTTTTGAATTTGTGGCAAGTGCTTCTGTCAGCTATATTAAGGTGAAGGTTGACATTGTTATTGATAACAAAGAAATTAGAAACAGTTTTATTCAGTTTCTTGTGTTACCTGTGTAAGAAAAGGCGCTATATTGTGTCTGACCCGACACAGATTCACACGGGAGGCACAGGTAATATACAGTGTATTAGCATAGTATTTCCCTTTACTTAGCCTTTACCTGTTTTCTCAAGGATAAATGTTCTCGTCAGGTTCGTTATTGGGTTGGTCTACTGTTGCACTTTAAATTGAACACACACACACATAGATAAACACACACACACACAGACCCTAACCACAACAGTGCCCCATGAATGACACACACACGCTGATTAACCCTTAGCACTTTAAACCACACATCAGCCTGTCACTCAGTACTTCAAGAGACTTACTTATTATCGGTACGAACAACATACGATGTTTTAGTGATATCTCAGACCTAAATATTACTTTTGGTCTACAAGAATACATTTAAACATACAAAGACTCAGCACTCCTGACTATTTGGCCATTTATCAGCCAAGAATACCTTCTTTTTATCGTACTGTCCCTTCTTTCGAGCGGCGCCCTCACTCTCAGCCTTATAAACCTCGCAGCACAGAAATAATGGCAAAAATATGGCTACACCAGGTGCTCAAATAAATCTAACTTATTAATTCAATCACTCTAGACATTAAGACAAAGCATAGAAAGTTAAAAGCAGCATGGTATTTATTACAATAATAATAATAATAATACCACTGGAACAAAGAATAATAGAAAATAGGTACTGATAGAAAAGTCTGAATATATATAGTCTTTAGGAAAAGCTTACGAAAAAGTTACAGATGACAAGGATGAATGTCCCAGGGAGACGTTTGATTTAGCAATGGATGTTCATGATGCCTTTCTGACGACCAATGCCATCTTCGTCTGTTCCTCTTCTTCTCCTCCTTCTCTTTGCTTCTTCTCCTTCCTCCTCCTCTTCTCTCCTTCCTCTTTCAAACCAAGGCATATTTATTATGAAATGTCATGCCTTGGTTTCACAACACATGCACCTGATTGGCTGGCTGTCAATGTGATTGATGAATTTTGCTCAAACTCTTTCCCAGATAATAAAGTTCTTTGATATTGCCTCAGTTTCCCTTTTCCCAGGCTGTAAACAACATTCTTATCCCAAATGTCCATCCATAAAGTAATCAATAGCCTGGGGTGTCAGCACAGCATCCTTTCCCAGGTTATAAAGTAATTGAACCACCAGAAATGTCTTCCTTTCAATGTTGGAAACAGCTGTTTTAAAAGTGAGGTGTGAGAAAATCTGCTTTGATTTGTCTTAAAATTTAGTTCATCTGTTGTTTTATCCTGACCAAAATATAATGGAAAATTAAACCAAAATGTTCATATTTTATACACCATAACATACAGTAAATAAACTTTTATTTTTCTTCATCTGTGGGCTACGCCTTCTTCGTACTCACAGACACAACACAGTCACAAAGTACACTCAATCACACCAAGCATTTTCTTCTTTATTCACCACCACTCCTCCTCCTCAACAAGCTTTGTCTTCCTTCCACCCGACTCTCACCGCTGAGTGGTGGTCGCTGGCTCCCTTTTATTGGGTACCCAGAAGTGCTCCAGGTGTTTGATTGGTGACATCCGGCTGCACTTCTGGGTAAGGCAAAACCAGTGCCCAAAAGGGGCCAGCAGCTCCTGCTGCAGCACCTCCTGGCAGTGCCTGCGGAACCTCACAGAGTTGCACAGAACTCCAACCCCCATGAAGCCCTGGGGTAGTCTGAGGCACCGCTGCAACACAGGGAGGCTGCCATCTAGAGTCCAGGGGGAATACTGGGCTTCCCACCCTTGTCCCCCTGGCAGATGTGGTGAAGGGGCATCCCAGCCAGGCATGGGCCCCGGCCGTCCATCACACCTGTCAAACTGTTTTACTTTTTAAATTAAGCGATGATAAAAAAACAGCTACTGTATGTCTGTTCCTGCATATGTAATGAATGTAATGAACATTCTCCAAAGGTCCGAGACTTTTAATTAAAAAGCTTATGTTACAAAAAAGGTCTTTGCACATTTAGAAAGTATTGGCAATAGTAATGTGACTTCCTCTGAAATCTGCTGTTGATATTATTGAACTATTTGAAGGTTACGATCATGGCAGTTATCTACTACAGCTTAACCACGGTTGGGGTGTACTTTGACGGTTATTGCCCTGTGTCCAGTTTCTTCTTCTTAGTAAAACATGGGAAGTGGTTGGTGATCAGCTGAAAACCTTTTTATATATTTAATTAAAAACCATGAAAACCAATGTAACGAAGTTAAGACTAATGAGATGTGCTCAGATTTTTGTTCCATGGCTTAGATTGTTGCTGCTGCATTCTGAACTAATTCCAGTTGATTTGGGTCGTTCTTTGGTAGGAGTGCATTACAGTAATTTAGTCAGCTAAAACAAAAATGTGAATGAGTTTCTCAAAATTTTGAGAAGTTAAAAGACATCAAACTTTTGCAAAAGTTCTAAAATGAAAACATTATTATCGGTTTAGATCTAAGCCCATTATGATAATTTTTTTTTTTTACTTTTGACTTGATTAGTAAAGACATTATATTTCTAAGACTCCCACTTTCTTCATTTCTACCAACAACTAGAATTTCCATTTTTCTTATTTTAACTTGAAGAAGTTACTGCTCATTTATTCTTAAATGCTAGTGAGATATTGGAAAAGAGGGTGTAGACCCTCATGGTCTTCTGGTGCTGTAGAATTGACCAGCCGTGTGTCATCTCCATAACTGTGATAGTTTATCTGTTGTTTCAAAATGACCTGGCCTAACAGGAGCATGAAGGCCCAGAACTGCTCCGTTAAACAAACTGTATACTGTATACCAGGGGTAGGCAACGTCGGTCCTGGAGTGCCACAGTATGTGCAGGTTTTTGTTCCAACCCAGTTCCTTAACGAGAACTCAATTATTGCTGATGAAGCACATATTGCTTAAGTGACATTTGAATGCTTCATTTTAGTGGTCTCGCTTGTTAAGGTTCTCCAACCTTAATTGCTTATTTCAATCTTAAACTGCTGCATTCAGTGTTTTAATTGCTCCTTATTAGCAATAAGATGTAAAAGACAAAGCAGCCAGCAGTTCTCCAGCTAGCTTTTTTCCAATTACATCTGTGTGTGTTCGTCATGCACGGTTTGATTTAATAAAACACTTAACAGAAAAATGTGACAGACTGAAAATGATCTGTTTTAGGCTTCATATCATTTGGATGATATCCTTGGAAAGGAAAAAAATCTACGATATAAGAGCCTTACATTGCACAGACTAACAAGCCATAAAATTAAATAAGGTCTGAGATTGGCAATGATTGGTTTCTAATTAAGCAATTGGGTTGAATGAAAACCTGTAGCCACTGCGGCTCACCAGGACCGACATTGCCTACCCCTGTTTTACATCTTATTGCTAATAAGGAGCAATTAAAACACTGAATGCAGCAGTTTAAGATTGAAATAAGCAATTAAGGTTGGAGAACCTTAAGAAGCGAGACCACTAAAATGAAGCATTAAAATGTCACTTAAGCAATATGTGCTTCATCAGCAATAATTGAGTTCTCGTTAAGGAACTGGGTTGGAACAAAAACCTGCACATACTGTGGCACTCCAGGACCGACGTTGCCTACCCCTGCTGTATACTGTTTTTCTATGTTAACTAATGTTGTCTTGTTTTAATTTCTTATTTTGTCTGTTATTTTTCTTTTCTTCATTATGTAAAGCACTTTGAGATACTTTTTGTATGAAAATGTGCTATATAAATAAATGTTGTTGTTGTTGTTGTTGTATCATGGACCTCTGTCATATAGTCACCACAATGTAACAAAGAATCTTCTGCCTGTTATATAACATTGAAACCAGACAAAGAGAAGCCCACCTAGTGGCTAAGATCATTTAAGAGAATACCATGGTAAGTCGTATCAAATGCTATGCTCATGTCTAAGAGAACAAGAACAGATATGTTACCTGTACAGGTAACCTGGCCCGTTTTAGTAAACAAATTTAATTTACTGTAATGAGCATGCTGAAGTACAACAATGTTTGATTTTGAGGTGCTGTATTGTTATGAACTTGAGGTTCTAATCAAGTGGATCAACAATGGCAACTGGATGGGGGGAAATCCATTAAATTCTGGTTAGTCATAAAACAGGCAAATGTAAAATTTTTATATTTATTTACAAATTCTCTGTAATAATCAAAGCGCATGACAGCACAAAAAGCAAAGAAAGAATTGCCTAAAATGGCAACCCTGCAGCAAAAAAAGGCCCAATACACAATACAAAGAATAGTTGGAAAAAAAACAGAACAAAAGGGTAAAAAATCCAGCAAATCACAAAGGAAACTCAAAAGCACCAGCACAGTCAATGAACCGCAAGGGACTCTAGGTTTTCTTCAGCCTTGATATGGTTTATGGCAGCCCCTTGACGGTGCTAAGAAGGAGCCTGTATGGCACATGGAACATAACAGAATGAGCACAGACACGCAGAAATTACATAATATACAAACTGATAAGAAACACATAATAAGTCAAATAATTAAAACAAGTAACAATATTAACATAAACAACAGAATCAAAACTGGACCAAAAAGGCATAAGAAATAGTTTGAATACAAAACAAATATGTTACAAGGGTGGCACGGTGGTGCAGTGGTAGCGCTGCTACCCCGCAGTTAGGAGACCTGGGTTTGCTTCCTGGGTCCTCTCTGGTTGGCCAGTCGCGGATAGTTGAAACAGACTGCTTAGCCAATCAGAGCGCAGCAGGCCTGCCGTGCCTCAGAGACCCAAGTTTGGCACTTATATAACAGACAGACAGGGAATTCACTGTATAATAGCAGACAGACAAGGCAACAGACAGATAACAGTATCACACACATATACATTTTTTTTATCTCTGCAATTAATCATCAGACGCTGCAGGCAGGCAAGCAGGCAGTGAGAGGACAGATAGATGTGAAAGACACTAGATAGACAAACAGAGAAGACACTGTATAACTGATATTAACAGGAAAGGCACTATGTAATAGGCAGACAGAGACGGCACTAGACAGATAGATAACAGTATTAGCTATATAGTAGTTTCGTTTTATATATACTGTATATGTATTTTACAACTCTGAGAATTATGTCAAAAAGAAATACATTAAATCATATATCAATCGACACACGCTGCATGCAGGCAAGCACGCAGTGAGAGTGGAGACAGATGTGAAAGGCACAAGATAGATTGTATACAACAGGCAAAAATAGCGACCGCTTGATAACAGTATTAGCTATAAATAATGAAAGCATGAATTAATCAACAGAAATAACTGTGCGATCTACATTTTAAACTTAACGATTTACTTAAGAAAATAAAAAAAAGAAAAACGCCTCAGGACGCTCTATGAAGGCAGACGCGGCAGGCAGGCAGGCAGAGCGGTGAAAAGCGCAGAACAGTGCCACCCGAAACAGAAGTGGCGAAAAATAGATCACATCGGTAGTGGTTTACCATGGAGTTTGCATGTTCTCCCCATGTCTGCATGGGTTTCCTCCGGGTGCTCCGGTTTCTTCCCACAGTCCAAAGACATGCAGGTTAGGTGCACTGGCGATCCTAAATTGTCCCTAGTGTGTGCTTGGTGTGTGCCCTGCGGTGGGCTGGCGCCTTGCCTGGGGTTTGTTCCTGCCTTGCGCCCTGTGCTGGCTGGGATTGGCTCCAGTAGACCCACGTGACCCTGTGCTAGGGTATAGCGGGTTGGACAATGACTGACAAATATTTTATACCTAATATTGTTTATTTATCTTTAACAACACTGCAAAGGCCTCAGTTTTTATCTTGAATCTTTCATAGGCCATTTTGTCTATGGTGATACGTTTAATAGACAATCAATATTTTAAAACTCTATTCTCAGGTGACTCATATTTTCAGTTATAGTGCTAAAAAGTCAGAGTGTCTCTCAAATAGGGCTCTGTGTTTTATTTAGTTAAATGAGCTCTGAGGTCTTAATACTGGACTGTTAATTTAGTCTTCCTTCATGTTCGCTCACTCTCCCGGCAGTTTCTTTCAAGGTAATTGAACAATGGAACATGTCTTAACTGTTTTTCCAAGAGTGTTATATTTGACCCAGGATCCCATTAAGTATTCCTCAATTATTTATTTTATTGTTAAGTTCTTGCTATTTTTTAAATAATTTGTTTATTTAGTTGTCAAATCTGCTTTTGGTTTCATTATGCCTTTATTGTATGCATGTATTATCAAGATGTTTATTAATTATTTTGTATTTTTGTGTAACTTATGTAGTTTATTTTGTTGTCTCCTTTTTGTAGCTGGGATGCTGCCTCTTTTTAAAGGGAAGTTCAAGTTGGTGTTTCAACATTGCATTTTGAGTCTCTTGATTCCTGAGTTTTGATTTTGTAATTTTTTATTGGATATTCTGCCATCAAATGTTGTTTCACTCTAAAGGTACTGTTTATTGAGTTGTGTCTCAGATTTCTTTGCTTTAAGGATTTGTGCATAAGGCAAAACTTGTTTTTTCTGCCCTTTTCCCTGCCTTTTGTTATTCTTTTTTTAATGTCATTTCTTGAAAAATTAAACAAAAACATAGCTTTTGATGTATTTTAGGACAGAATGTTTTGCAATTTGCATGTTATCCTTGTTGCTCACATTTTAAACATTTGTTATTTAAATCCTACCTTTTAATTTTGGGGCTAGGCTGCCTGGGGTGAGGCCCATTCAGATGTTTGAAGAAGCCAGGCTTGACCTTCTTGTACTTTACTTTGGAGGCCTGCACCAATTTTTGAGCTTAGTGTGCATCAGCGATCACAATAAGGAAATGCTTTGTCAGCTGTGGCCCCCAGCATAGTGTTAAAACCTTTGACCTTACTGTTTATATTACTGGCTGTATTAAGATCAGCTCTAAATTCTGGCTAAATATTGAGAATAGCAGCAATCCTGGAAGCAACTGTGGCATTATAGTAATGTCTTGTAAGGTTTCTAAACTGTTTTTGGGCTCCCCCCAACATGACAAGATGGCGAAGAGCATCCCAAAGTGCGATCGCTGCGTCTATGGAAGGTAGCAACCGCGGGCTCCCACCGCTGTGGTAGATCACCACGAAAACAAATCTGAAAAGATCGTGACCACGCTATGAGCACTTGCTGTCAACGGGTGATGCAAGAACCATTATAACTGCAGGGAACAGGATTACTTGGCCATTAACCCGGCCACGACCCTGCCCAACTGCTGTATCTGTGTATAGGAAAGTGTCAGATTCTGCTACAATAAATAACCGTGCTGCTCCTGTTTCAAGCAGAATAAAGCTGGTTTTGCTTAATTACTGAGACTCAGCCTCATGTTTTAGGGTGCAAGACAGGGACTCACATGTCACAGTCTTTAACAAGGTGCTGCTCTTTAATTCTTGTCAGAAATATTTCTACTTCAAATAAAATGCAGAAATGTCTAGGACCTGCATCATGTGAAATCTAAATCCTAAACTGTACATTTTTTAAAATTTACTAAGTCTAGCATATGTTCACCCTTGTGTGTGGGATGGGTGACATGTTGACTGAGATGAAAAGAATGCAGTAGGTTAATGAACTCTCTTGTATTGGAGTCACATTGGTTATCTGCATGAAAACTGAAATCACCTATTGGAAACTCATCATATTTATTTATTGTTATAGACAATAAATCTGAGAATTTATCAATAAAAGGCATATTATATTTTGGGGGATAAATGGTCAATATGAAAATGTGTGATACTTTTTGAACAACTAGATGCTCAAAAGAAAATACTCTAAACCATCACCTCTCTTTTCTTTACAAACTGAGTGAACAAAATTATGCTGCACTTCAGAGGGGCTGCTTCAGTTAACACTGCAGCATCATCACTATTGAGTCACATTTCACACAGTGTTAGAAAATCGATTTTCAATTTACTGATAAGATGATAGGTGATGCAAAGTTCCTGAACAATCTTATTAGTAAACCCAACTCAATCACACGGCTGATTCTGGACTCTATGGAAGATGTTGTGGCAAAAGAGGATGGTGGCAATATTGGATGTTATCACGAACAATTCTGTGCAACCCCTCCAGGGGCCTTTCTTGGGGTTCTTTTAGTCGTAGGCTCATACCTCCATGGTGCAACAAGAAGCACTTCTGGGGATCTTATTTGCCTCCAGCCATTAGGCAGTTCAGTGCTTCCTCCCGTCGTCTCCTCCTTCACTCAAGCCAGAAGTCAGAGGGAAACAGTGCAAACTTCAGTTTATTAACAGTTATTTCTTAGCATGTTGTTATTATATTATATGCTTTATTCTATTACCTTATATTGCACTTTCAGTTGATATCGGTGTATTTTATGCTTTTTGATTTTGCTGTGGTATTCATTTGAATTTCCCCCAAGGATAAATAAAGTAAATATCTAATCTAATAAAATCATTTATGTGTAATGTTTTACTAGTTAAACCTCTGATACTGAGTTAAGCCATATTCAGGGTCTCGAAAGAATGTGGTTGCCTTGACGTGTTTTAGAAAAACGTGAGAGTTCAATTAAGTTGTTGATTTTTATGGAATTTCGTGCATACTGCTTAATGAATTTATCATTTGTTATTATAGAATCAATATAGTAGAACTGTTCAGGTGAACCCTCTGTGAAATTACATTTTTTAATAAGAATGGTAAGAAGTTGTGAATACTGTATTACCTTTCTGATGTTTTTGGAGAGGACCCTAGCACTGGTCCTATATGGATGAAAGTCCTTTTTTAATTTTATTGGAGAAAAATAACATTCTATAAAATCAAATAAAACTTATACAACGAAGAACAAAAACATTACATACAATCAAGTTGAACCTAACAAAAACAGAATCCAACCCCCAAAACCATTACATTTGAAGAACTGCAATCTATCCCAGGATCCTGTCTGAGACTATTAAGGTTATGTTCAATTCAGTGATAGATAGTGTGGTGGACAGCCGGGTCCAATGCCCGGCAGGGACGCCCCTTCTTCACCTGTTCTGGGGGAGCAACCATGGGCAGCTCAATACCTCCCCCTGGGACGCTTGGTGGTGGCCTCCCTGGCGGACGGTGATTCCCCAGCCTATCGCATGGCTCCATGGGAGATGGAGTCCTCCACAGCCTGGTTGGGGGCTCGGATGGCCGCTAGGAGGAGCTGCATGGAATCAGCAGCCCAGCTGGACGTATTTTCAGCCCCACCTGGAAGGACAATTAGGAACAGGTGGTCAAGCACCTGGAACGCTTCCGGGTGGGATATAAAAAGGGCCAGCCACCACCACTTGAGTAGCCAGAGTTGGGAGGAAGGAGTGGTGGTAAAAGGGAGAAAGGATTGTTGCTGTGTTGGGATTGTGCTTAATGGACTGTGTATTGCCTGTGGGCCACGGGGAAGATGTGCACCCACGGGTGAAGAAAATAAAAGTCTGTATTAGTTTTATACGTGTCTCTGTGTCTATCTGTGTCGGGTTGGGTGCCTATATAGCGCCTTTGTTACAATAGATACATAGATAGATAGAGATCTATCTATCTATTGTAGAAGGGTACAGCCCGGACACAGACAGGCAGACACGTTGCAGTCCATCACCACACGTTTATTTACACAATTCACTATTTTATACAAGTCCTTACGTGCACCTCACCAAATCCCCACAGTCCCCCAAAGTCCAGGCTTTCACCAGCCACTTTCTTCTTCCTTTCCACAACACACACAGGGCTCCTCCTGCCGCCTCCTCAGACCTCGTCCACCTCCTCACCCGACTCCAGCCTTGATTGCTGGGCGGCGGCTCCTTAAATAGGCGGCTGATTGAGGGCCGCACCCGGCCACCTGCCACACTATCTATCTATCTATCTATCTATCTATCTATCTATCTATCTATCTATCTATCTATCTATCTATCTATCTATCTATCTATCTATCTATCTATCTGAGTTCTCAGGATGGCTCTGTCTCATTTAATGGCGTCCATCTCCCAGGTCTGTGTGGCTCTACCACAACCTTCATGCCAAAAACACCACTGGTATTTTGCAATTAAATTCTCCCATAAATTCTTGCCAACAATAAACACTCTTTATCATGCTGCTTTAAAATTGTGATTAACTTACAGTTTCAATATATGCTATATCAATTAGCAGGTTACTTATCCTTTGAACACATTTTTTGTTTTATAAAATGTCATTAAGTTAGCTTTCCTTCAGTTTGCAGACAACACTACAGACCTACATCAAGAAAGAATGATGGACCAGAGAGCGAGTCTTTACTAATGTTGTAGGAGAGAGGATGTACATAAGAAATGCATTTCATCTCCACAGAAAACCAAACATTTCAATGAACTCCTTTTGGATTTTCTAAACAGTTGCATATTCTGTTCAGGTGTTCTTGTGAACACTAGAGATTGTGGGTTCTTTACTTTATATTTGCTTGGTGTGCTAAGCAATCCAACAGTAAACTCTAAATAGGTTAATCAATCCACTTATGTAAAGCTATTAAAACACATCAAAGGGGGTACATGTAGCAGGCACAGTTGTATTAACTTTGCACTTTGACTTTATTCATAAAAGTAAAATTCTCACTGCAAAGAGCCTAGTGGCAAAGTTAAAACATACTCATAAAGACGCTTAGGCAGCCGTCATTGGCGTCTCTGAGTCTGGAGCTGTAAGCTCAGGTACTCGAGATGCCCTGTCCACATGTTTTTTTCTCTCCATTTGAAGCTTGTGCTGCACAAATCCTGAAGAGTTTAATATGTGAATTCACATTGAGACCTGGCACTGGATGGCACTCAACCATGTTGTGGCTGGGGAAAGCTTTTTTAAAAAGAACTTGTAATTTAAAGTCAGAGGAAGTAAAATTCTACAAGAAGGTTAAACACAAAGCGTAAACACACACGGCAATAAAATGCATATGCAAAAACTAGACGGAAAAAATTTTCTTGACAAGATTTCTTAAAGTGAGATTAATAATTATAAATATTATTTTTGATAAGTCAATAATTCTTACAATAAGGAAAACAAAATGAAATGTTGTGATATAAATACTTTTCACTTGCTTAGATTTCATTTTATTGGCAGTGCACCAGTGGACGTGGAATACTAAGAGAGGGCCATGACACACTAATAAAGCCAGGAAATTGAATCAAGGTAATACTCGAGAGCTGAAGACAGGCATGGAGACTTCTTCAATAAATCCTAATAAATGGCTGCCCCATAAGATAAAGAACAGTGGAGATGGGTTGGGACCAAAAAGCAGCTGTTCATAAATGATATGGCAGGAGACATTTCTGAGTAGAGAGTAGCATAACCCTTTAATGAAGATCATGTAGGACAACTGTCTCAAAAATGAGGATTTCCTCAAAATCACCCAAAAACTCACTTATACAGTCATGTTAGTGCCTTCATGTTTCTGTTTCCTTTTCTAAAGAAGGTTTTCATCTTTCAAAACAAATGCATAAATGGGATGCCAGTAATAATAGCAACAGAGAAAGTGTGACTCACTATGAAGAGCAAAACTCCTATTAAGCTTACCTAAGACAACATATATGGCCCTCAAAACTCAAAAATGTTCATCGAACACTGTAGTCAAAATTGTATATTTTTTCTCTACTGCTGCTTTAAAGAACAGTGGTAGAAGTGCTATGGTTTGCAGATACCTTGCTATCTCACAACCTGGGTAAATGTCCATCATTTATGTAACCACAAATCATGTGACACAATTTCAAGTCATTTTGTCCTCAGGTGGAACAGAAGTACAACTGGAACATGCAGCAAGACAACGATCTTCAATGTACAAATTCAATTACAAAAGGTCTAAAGAATCCATCCATCCATCCATTTTCCAACCCGCTGAATCCGAACACAGGGTCACGGGGGTCTGCTGGAGCCAATCCCAGCCAACACAGGGCACAAGGCAGGAACCAATCCCAGGCAGGGTGCCAACCCACCGCAAGACACACACAAACACACCCACACACCAAGCACACACTAAGGCCAATTTAGAATCGCCAATCCACCTAACCTGCATGTCTTTGGAATGTGGGAGGAAACCGGAGCGCCCGGAGGAAACCCACGCAGACACGGGGAGAACATGCAAACTCCACACAGGGAGGACCCGGGAATCGAACCCAGGTCCCCAGAGTCTAAAGAATAAGAACAATATATATGTATGCATGTTCTGGTAATGGGAAATTCAAACTTCAAGCCCTAACTGTGGTAGGATGTTATGCATGCCTACCTATCATTATGACAGCTGGGACTCCTCATGGAGGAAACATGTGACTAGCGGAGGGTGTGTAAAGTTTATATTGTGACTTGTCCGACAAGTATTCACTTGAGCGCTATTCATTATTTTTTTCAAGTGAAGTTTAAAGGGTTCATGAGAACAAGAGGAATGTTGAGGCAGCTTTGTGATCATGGGAATCAAGCATTTTGTGTGAATTCCAGCCACCTCTTCTGTTTAATGTTTCATTCCTGGAGGAGCCTTAAGCAACATCACAATGTCATAGCTCTGTCAAAGGATATTCAAGTCAGGCTGCTGTAACATTTTGTAACTTTCTTCTCAGATATGTTTGTGCATTGTGCATACAACAGAGCTGCTCATGTGCAACAACAACAACAACATTTATTTATATAGCACATTTTCGTACAAAAAATGTAGCTCAAAGTGCTTTACATAATGAAGAAAAGAAAAATAAAAGACAAAGTAAGAAATTAAAATAAGACAACATTAATTAACATAGAATAAGAGTAAGGTCCAATGCCCAGGGAGGACAGAAAAAACCAAAAAAAAACTCCAGACGGCTGGAGAAAAAAATAAAATCTGCAGGGGTTCCAGACCACGAGACTGCCCAGTTCTCTCTGGGCATTCTACCTAACATAAATGAAACAGTCCTCTTTGTATTTAAGGTTCTCACGGAAGGACTTGATGATGATGGTCATGCAGACTTCTGGCTTTTAATCCATCAATGTTGGAACATCATGAAGATGATGCTAGTGCTCCGTCTACACAATATGTATCAGGTATTAGAAATATTAACATCTGACATCCACACAGTATGACACTTGATTTTGCATTCAATGAGGGTTTCAATGACATTGGTGGGATGTTTTTCTGTGCTACACAATAAACACTGCTGATAGCTGGCCATTCCTGATTGATCAGTGCTCATGTCTCCTGCCTGCTACACTACCAAGAATTTTACCATTTACTGACTCTTGAGTGTTGGTTGCTTGGGTCAGTTTGAGTTTTAATTATAAAAAAATAACTTTCCTTATTAAGGATGTAAATGAAAAGTCTCTGCTTGCTGGTTCATGTGCTAGTGTAAGTCATGCAGTTTACTTTTTTCACTGCTGAATACACTTTAATTGGTTATTAAAATACTGAAAGGACTTGTGGGTGGCATGCTAATACTTTCCGATTGGTGCATAGTGTATTTGCATGGTTTTAGAGAGTACTGTAAAAGTAAACAGTAATGCAGTTACTTTTTCTGGGAAGTAATGAATAAAGTACTCTTGTTAAAATTTGAAAGATGTAATTAATTTGTGAGAGATTCCTTTCTTTAGTAATTACCCCAAATTAGCGGTTGAGAAGATGAGTGACAATTTGCCATTGAGAGGCTATTAGGATGTTAAGGATCAGTAAGTGATGGCTGGAAAGGAGACGGCCTCATATTCACAACTGTCTGTCTGAAGCCTTTATGGAGTTATACTCTCAATAAGTGAGTGGCACACTCCTGTAAATGGGTCGGGTAGTGTCAGGACAAATAAAAGTCAGAAGCCGCCCTTATTTGGGATGTTAGTAAGAAATATAATAATTTATTTCATGAGGTAGAAGTGTATAATAGACAAGAAAGGTTGCATCACATATTTGAAATATTTAAATGCTTCAGTTTAAATGTTTAAAGTCTAAATATTCTGGATTATAATAAGAATTTGTCATTTTCCACCTAGTTGTGGCTGACCGTGTGCCAGTATTGTGTTAACAACCGTGTGCCAATACTGTGGTCTCCTGTGGTGTCCTACCATGCCTTCCACACTCTTAAAAATAAAGTAGCCAAAGTGGTTCTTCAGAGAGATGCCATTTTTGGTTCTCAAATGACCCAACCACATGAAGGTTCCAGAAAGAAATTTTATTCTTTAGGTCCATTCCAGGCATCATACAGTTAATAACAATGAATAGATGGTAACGGATTTGTGAAATACCAATAAGTCATGATTTTGAAAGGACTCTTGCTACATACAATAACACTATAACAATAACAGGCTAAGTCCAGGTTAGGGTTAGGGTTAGTGTTCTGCAAGGTAGCCTACCGTACATTAAAGATTTCAGGGCTTTTTCTACATATTAGGAAATTTTTCAAAGCATAAACAACCAACTTGATAGGCAAAGAACCCTTCCCAGAATGATGCTTTCTCAAGAAACAGGAACCATAGAGCCAGTAAAGAATCATAAAATGCCCTTATCTATCTATCTATCTATCTATCTATCTATCTATCTATCTATCTATCTATCTATCTATCTATCTATCTATCTATCTATCTATCTATCTATCTATCTAAATAACTATTATTTTTAAGAATGCACCAAATAAGCAGCAGCTATTCATTCATCAAAGGCGGTGTGGAATGATCCATTAATCCAGGATGTAGAGAGTGATTATAAAAAGTAGATGTCCAGTGATTAGGAAATAGAATGTTGAGGTCTTTCCATCTGGAAATCACCATAAGCTTGGTATCCATTGAGAAAGGCCTTTATTAGAGAGGCAAGAGGGAGAGTGAAGAAGAAACATGTGTGGAAGGTGAGCTCTATGAAAGGACAGAATCTGAGAAAAAGAATTACAGAGAAAAAGCCCAGTATGAGAAAACTAAGGGACAGTTCCAGAACATATGAACGAATCTGCCATGAGCTTTAAGAGAGCACAGGTGACACAAAGGGTTGTCAGAGAGTCCCATCATAAAGCATCTCCAAGGAGTAAGGATTAGGATTCTTAGAAGCCAAGAAGATATTCTGAAGTATACTGCAGATGGAGGTTGAGCAGAAAGGAGGTCACAAGACCAAATAGAGGAAATTGGAAGGGAACAACAGGAAGCACCAGCAAGCACTGTATAAGTCTGGATACTGTTTCTTCTCTTTCACCAAAGATTGAGAATGAAATGGCCCATACAGTGGAAGGAGGGGAGACAGGGAGAACAATGCAACACCGCATGACTTCAGGACTTACTCAAGTCCGAGATAAAAGAAGAGGAGGGGAGAGAGAACTTACACTTCAAGGACTAGAAAAGGCAAGGGCCTAGAACTGTCAAAGATGGCAATTCTTTAGTAAAATAATATTCCTTTCATAAACAGCTGAAATAAGTGTTGTAAAAACATAAAAAGATGTAATTGACTAATCACTTGGGCTTGGGAAATGCTGATGACCGCACCCGAGCTGCAGTTCCACCTTTTGTTTCCGGTTTGCGCTTGATATACAAAACAAAGTCCGCACTTCCTGTATTGAGTGGGAAAGTGCCACGTTTGATGAAGTCAAACGACATGCTGAACATGCCGAATCGAACTCTCATGCCAAATTATTGGCAGCACAGATGAACTATTATACCAGGAATACTCCTGACCAAGGTCGAGGATATGGCTTAAGAGCAAGGGGACGAGGACGAGGAAGAGGACGAGGTGGTTTTAGAGCTCCTCCTGTTGACCACACTAAGAATCCTTTTATTCCCTCTCCCTTAAATTCCAATGCTAATTCCTACTCTTGCCACGCTTGTGGTGAAACTGGACATTTTCGTCGGGAGTGCCCTCACAGACAGCAACAGCCCCCACCTCCCCTTATTCCACCTGTTTTCTCTGACACCCCTGACTAACAAATACTGGCCATAGGAAAACGCTGGGACCTCCAGCCACTTTTTTCAACTACCTTTGCTCACCCATAATTCAGAGACTGATCCTTTACTGACATTGTTCGTTGATGGCACTGAGACTGTTTTCTTAATCGACACTGGTGCCACTCGCTCGCTGGCAAAGGTCCCTGCTTCGAACGAAACTGTTACTGTGCTTACTGCTTCTGGACAACCTCACCTTCTTCAAGTATCAAAACCTCTTCAAGTCCAGTCACGTCCTGGCGGACATACTTTGTTCAACCCCAAAAGTTGTTGTGTCAAATTACCCCTTACCCCAAACCCTCTTTTGCAGCATGGACTTTAGATATTTCCCCACACACCATTCTCCTCAAAGCCCTACATTCTTTTTCCCCTTGTCTTTTTCCCAATTTACAGGCCCCTGACATTTTACACTGTACTGCCCAATACTTCCCTATAGAAGTAGACACCACCTGGCTAGTCATCTTACATGCTCACAGCACATATATTATCTTGGCGGCACAGTGCCTCATATTTCCTTAGCTAAATCACACACTGTTAAATGGGGGAAATAGGGCCATGGGTGGAAAAATGCCTTGAAAGAACAGACTGGTTACAAGTTACTCCAGGTATTTTTGATACTCCTGACCATTTAATAACTAAAGTAGTGTTTCAAAGGATAGCCCATTGTGAGCCTCTGGTGATCCACCCGGAAATCCTCCTTCCACCCGCACCGTGCCCAATATCCTTTGTCTCCCGAAGCAGAGGCTGGCATCTCCGCCGTACATCCCGATCTCGTCAAACGCGGTACCGCCGATGGACATGGACCGTCATGCCTCAGGGATACAGAGAAGCCCTTTGTGTTTCTGGTTAAGCTCTTGCCCAAAAATTTAGAAGGCTTTTGGCCGGACGGGATACAGTATGTAGATGGAAATGATATGTAGCGCTACGGAAAGAAGATTGTACAATAGATACCCAGAAATTGTTGCTGTTTTTGGGGGACAATGGCCATAAAGTTTCTAAGGTTAAGCTGCAGCTAAACAAAACAACAGGTTATGTCTGTTTTAGGTATTCTGGGCTACTGCAGACAGTGGGTTCTAAATTTTACTGAAAGAGCACAGCCGTTGCAACAACTGGCTGAGAAGGCTCTCTGTAACCTCAAAGCTACTCTTTTGCGCCCGCGCTAGGTTTGCCTGATCATTCTCGTCCATTCACTTTGTTCGTGGACGAAAAGCAGGGATTTATGAATGCAGTACTGACGCAAATTTATGAATGCAGTACTGACGCAACAACATGGAGATAAACAAAGACCGGTGACTTATTTTTCTAAAAAACTGGATCCAGTGGCCGCAGCACTTCCTCCGTGTCTTCGTGCTGTGGCTGCAACAACAGAAGCTGTATTAGCAAGCACGGATGTAGTTCTCATGAGCCCCCTAACAGTTAAAGTGCCTCACGCTGTACATTCTATCCTAGTACAAGCAAAAACTTCACATCTCAACTAGTTACGCAGTGGTCCAAGGGGACCGCCTGCTGGAAGCAAATCGAATTTCATCAAGCTAAGTGCACAAACAGCTGAACTCGTAGCACTCACTCAAGCATGTCAGCTGTCCGAAGGGAAGATCGTAACAATTTATACAGATTCCAGGTATGCTTTTGGAGTCTGCCATGATCATGGAGCACTATGGAAACTAAGGGGATTTAAGACCAGTACTGGAGAGCTCTAACTAAAAACTGAAAAAGATAATTATCGATTTGTGTAATTGGTTTAACGCAAATGAATGTCTCCACTTTCGTTTAAGGCTTATAAATATACAAAATATTTTTCCTTTTAAACCCTGATCAAGTTTGAAGGAAAAATACTCTTTTAATAATTGTGATATGAATGGAAGTTGTGTATTTTAGGTACTATAAAGGAAGAGCATGGTGACGCAGTGGTCAGCACACTTTATACGAATAAAGGTTCAAGCACGTATGTTTTCCTTGTTAAGTCAGAATGTTCTTTGTGACCGCGTAATGGGAATGCTTTCTTGTTGTGGAATTGTGCTGCGTAATTTCCCCGAGTGGATTGTCCTTGTTTGTCGCTGGAATTTACGGCTCGCCACGGAAAAATTAATATGATTTTTCCTTGTTTGCCGCTGGGCTAAAATTTCGCCACGGATGTTTCATGATCTGGAACACAGCGCGCATGAAACTGAGGTAAGATGAATTCCTAATTTAATGAAAGTGATACCAGCTTGCGGCCTGAGAAGTTGTAATAATAAGCATGAAGGAAAAGACGCGTTTAAGTATGTTGCATAGATAACCTTTAAGCACAACTTCGCGTGAGAGATTTCTGTGAATAAAGTACAATTGAAAGAAAACTTTATTCTATGAATGAAATGCAATTGTAAAAGAGATGTTGAAAAACATTGGGAAGCTGTAGGTTTCTTTACATATGCAGAGCAATTTTGCAGATGCTGTGCAATATGTCAAAAGTTTAATGTGGGAAAAGGTACTCAGGTAAGTCCCGCCGTTACCCCTAATCCAATGGGTCCGTTTGAACACCTCCAAATGGATTTCATTGAACTAACCCCGTCTAAAGGGTTCCGATATTGTCTTGTGATTGTCGATGTGTTCTCCCGATGAATAGAGGCTTTCCCTTCAAAACACAACGATGCCAAAACAGTAGCTAAAGCACTAATTAAAGAGATTATTCCAAGATGGGGTATCCCTCAAAAGTTACAAACAGATAATGGCACTCATTTTGTGAACTCCATTATAAATGAATTAACCACTTGGCTCCAAATTAATGTACACCATTATTGTAAATACCATCCCCAAAGCGGAGGCATCGTAGAACGATGCAATGGCACTTTTAAAAGCTAAACTCGCAAAAATTTGTGAACAAACTAATTTATCATGGCCGGATGCACTACCCTTAGCTTTAATGGGACTAAGGGGACGGACACACCGATAACTGGGACTATCGCCGTTTGAGATTCTGACCGGACGTCCCATGCCCGTTGGCATGGTTGTAATGTGAATTTGCATACTGTGGACAATGATTTTCTCTCTAGTCTTGCAGGTTTGCGAACCTCGTTGAAGGAAATCCACCAGCAGGTTAATCAAGCCTGGAGGACCAGCCCCCTTTCCAAGGATTTACCAATTCCTTTGGGCACCTGGATCCTGGTTCGAGATACTCGGAGGAAACACTGGCATCAGCCTAGGTGGAGAGGACCATTCCAAATTCTTCTATCCACACCACACGCCGTGAAAGTTGAAGGACTGCCTGCCTGGATTCACGCCTCACATTGCAAGAGATGGCACCCTTGATTGCTGTGCTATTATGCTTTTCTTTTCCCTTGTCTACTGCCCTGGTCACCTTGACTTTCCCGTTAGAAATTACCACATCAGTGCAGTTTGATTTCTGCTCTATTATCAACTGTGGGACTGGTCGACAAGCCCAGTGGACCGGATCTGACAAATACGTGTGTATGAGGGGAAGTGACTGCGACAACTGGCAATGGGTTTTTGCTAACACTGGAACTGAGGACTGGGGTTATCAACCTTTTGAGGCCCAAAAATACGGTTTGAAAACATGAACAGCTTGATCGTACTTCTCTGATGACTTGGCAAAATCATCTAGCCCTGGACATGTTACTTGCGGAAAAGGGAGGTGTCTGTGCTATGTTTGGTGATGCTTGTTGTACATATATTCCAAATAATACCGCGCCAGATGGATCAATAACTCGTGCATTGGCAGGCCTCACTGCTCTCTCTAAAGAACTTTCCACTAATTCTGGCATTACAAATCCTTGGGATCAGTGGTTTACATCCTCCTTCGGATCCTGGGGACAATGGATAAGATCTGTTTTCATTTCTTTGGTTGTGGCAATTTGCCTCCTCCTCCTGGTTGGTTGTTGTATTATCCCTTTGTTTCGCTATATAATATCTAAGTACTTTACCGCCTCTATGGAAAGGGCATATATGCTACATGAGGAGCGCATGTCTCGTATAGCTTCTTCCATTTTCTCTCCCCCTTCCCCTTCATCAACCATTTCAAGATAGAATTATATTGCCCACATCATTTTGTTCAAAAAGGGAGGAGTGTAAAAACATAAAAAGATGTAATTGAACAAAATGTATGTGTGTATAGAAAATAGGACAGAATGATGAAACTTGTTTGTGTTTTGCGTACGTGACAAAAAGCATGTATACTTTCTGGAAGTTTCTTTTGATGATGTGTGTGACAAGAAAATATACCTTTAGGGTAATGACTTTACAAAATTGGAAAAGTACAATGAGTCAGGATGCTATTTTTTGCTTACGTGGTCAACGATCAGGAGATTAGAAAGGTATAAAAGAACAAGGACATCTGCGCTCGAGGCAGATGAAGCGCGGTGTCCTAGGACTGTGTTTCTCTGACATTTTACCCTTGCCTGGTATGTATTAATAAAAGGTTTTGACTAATTTTAATTTTCTTCTCTGTCTTCAGTCACAAAAAGTGTCCACAGTGTCAACATTAAGTACATTAGATGATGCTCATGGAAACTGCCCTATTCACTACAAAATAAGCTTCTGTTTGATAACTGAAGTTTTAGATATTTTGGGGACACATTGGTTAAGGCTGGCACTTAACGGTTCCAGAATCAAATCCAACTCCTCATGGACATGTGGATTTTCTCCAAGCGCAATGGTTTCATCCTAAGGTTATGCAGAAAACGATGACTGGTAGTGGTAGACTGACCTGGTGTGAGTGGTTGTGAGTGGCCTCTAATGGGCAGGCACCCAGTTTAGCATTGATTCTTGTTTTGTGCCCAGTGCTGCTTGGATAGACCTTGAAGCAAAACAATCCAATAATGTAATGGATTGACGAATAATTATACTGTAGTCTCTTTCATGGATTTCCCACTGGAAAATTTTATATTGTGCCTGTGTTAAGACTACTGCTCTGGATTGCTTTTCACTTTGGTTTTTTATCACTGGTTTCAACTTTTGGTTTTCGACCATTCATAAGATGTGTTCTGTAGCTGTGTGGCTCCTGGCTTGCTTGTGTTGGTCATAAGGAAGTTTATACTGGAGGGATACCCCAAATAACAAGAATTATGCAAAGGTGAGTGATTCCTAATCACAACACAGGACCCATAAATTATAAAGCCAAGCTTTTCTGTGGCCTGAAGATCCTAGAACTGCCTACCTGAAGTTCAATAATTCCTTTCAAATGTATGCCCCATTTGTTAAGTCATTTGAAATATAACGTTATTGTCTTTTAAAGTCCTTATTCCATGTCTTGTAATATTGGAAGATCAATTCAATTAACAGATGGGCACCGATGAGGTTATATCACTTAGCCTCATGTACAGGACTTTCTGCCTGTTTCAAACGTGGTTGCCTAGGGTTTCAACTTATTACATTATTGTAATAATGGCTGTTATCTGTTATCTTAATTACATTGCTGTGTGTCCATATGTCTGTGTAAGCGTTTGTACCTTGCTATGTGTAACACAATGACAGCCATCCTCTTCTGGTCTACTATTTTAAATTACTATGAGAGTGGAACTGTATGAAATGAAATCATAATCATTTTAATAGCGCTGTAATTATCCATCCATCCATCCATTCATTACCCAACCTGCTATATCCTAACTACAGGGTGCGACAGTTTAAGGTCTCTGTGACCCCTTGAACCCTCAGACCACACGTCAGACACCAGGTAAAATCCAAAGATGATTATTTATTATTATATCTAATGTGCACAAAGCACCTACACTCCACAATACTCATATAATTAATAAACAATAATCCAATCAATAAACAATCCTCCACACTCCCAGACGCGTTGCCACCCTTCCACCCAGCTCAGCTCAACTTCTGGGATTTCCCATCGTCCTTTTATATTCCCTGACCCGGAAGTGGTTCCAATCCTACAGTCCATGATTCCTGATCACTTCCGGGTCAGATTAAAAGTCCTTTTCTTCAACCCGGAAGCACGTTGTTTCTTCTGGTCATGTGATCATGACGCACTTCCGGGTTATAGGGCACGTAGCACTCTGTAAGCCTCCCTACAGTGGCTCCTGGTGGTCCCCATGGTATCCAGCAGGGTTGTTTATAAAAACTACACCGTCCATAATGCCCTGCTGGAATTTGGGGACCTTCCATGCTGCTGGGAGGACTCCATCTAGCGGCCTGGAGGTGTGGACCGGAATATTCGGCCGGCCATCCCTCACAAGGGTCACGGGGGTCTACTGGAGCCAATCCCAGCCAACACAGGACGCAAGGCAGGAAAAACCCTGGGCAGGGCACTAGCCCACCGCAGGGTACACACACCCACACACACCAAGCACACACTAGGGACAATATAGGATCACCTGCATGTCTTTGGACTGTGGGAGGAAACCCACGCAGACAGGGGGAGAACATGCAAACTCCACGCAGGGACCCGGGAAGCAAACCCAGGTCTCCTTACTGTGAGGCAGCAGTGCTACCACTGCGCCACCTTGCTGCCGCACTGTACTCTCGGTTAAATTTTAACAATATGTGATTAATATTTAGCAACTCATTAACACTCAAACATGGCTAATGTTGCCTTACAGACCGCAGTTCGTTATTTAATCTGTGTAGCTGCCAGGGCTGACCCAGAGCTCAGTCCACCTGCAGCAGGCATTCAGTCTTGTTGCTCAAAATGTGGCTCAGATGTCAGATCAGACAAATCATTTTGAGTATTGCTAACTACACCGCTGTTATTAAACGTGTCTTTCAGGCTCCAGCAACATCAAAGCACCTTTTGTTTTCAAAAGTTTCCACGTGTGTGAGTTGAATGTGCAATTTGTTGAGGCAACCAGTCCAACTTGTCCAGCTGTTTGGATGACTAACAATTAAACCTGTTTGACAAAGCGAGCTTTCTACACTAAATTATATTTACCACATTCCATCAAAATGCCATCCTTTATAGTATTATTTGTGTATCTATGATGACTGAGCTTTATCACCTGTTGTTTTTCATTTTGTTTCTGTATCTCAAGGCTGCTGGGTTTACCAAATTCACTCCTTCAAATATAATTTGTCTCCCATGAGTGCTCTTCAGAATGATACATGAAGACAAAAAGCTGATATTTGTTTCCTTGAAAAAGGATACTGTGTGTTAACAAGTGTAGTACTATCAATGAACTCCAATCCCCTCAGTAAGGAATCAAAATGAATAACCCAGAATGATTAACAAGTCAGAATTTTCTAAATTCCATGGCGCCTGTAACAGTATGCACCCCTTTGGAAATTCACGACCTAAAAACAATACTAATCCTCAGTGGTTCTCTTTGTCTACATTAATCATTTACAGTTTCCCTCAGTGAAACACAGGGTCGTAATTTTCTTCATGCGTATGCTTTTTTTTTTCTTATTGTAATACCCATCAAAGGACCACACATTGATAAGTCTTTTATGGATGACATGTAATCTTCTTTAATGCGATGAATCCCCTCCTTTCCTATGGCAGATCCTTCACTGTTTTATGATCCCAGACATATGGCCTTGCGCTCTGCTGCAGCCAGCATTGCTCCACTATCTGATCTACTGTATCATGTTTTGAGGCATTTTAGGTATGTCTGTTTGTATATACATTGACAATATAATAATTTATTCACTAAATCTCGAGACATATATAATCTGTGTTCTTAGAATAATATGTTATTCTTAATTGTGAAAATATTTCAATAATATAAGTAGACACTTGTGAGGTCCTATGCTCCTCAACCATTAAAGTCCGCTGATGAATGGCATCTGGTGATGTCACTTCTGCATGGCATCAAATCTCAGTCTGGACAAATATAGCTCCTAGCTGGTGGAATGATGGTGGCTGCCCACCTCTACAAATGTGTTTAAGACTCTCTTGTTGAATGAATTTCTGTCTAGCTGATATAGGCTGTTAGGTTTAATAACCTAGGCATTGTAATTCTCTTGTATTTTGTTTTGAGATCTTCACTTGTGGTGATCAATTTTGTACCCTTGTCCTATAACAGTCGTTCTCAAACAGTCCCCCACACTAATGATAACTTTTGTTTCTAGCATAATTTATTCATTATTGTGAGTTTTAATTAAAAGTTCTTTTTATATATTTTACTGTCTCATGCTGCTGTTTTGTTCATTCTGTTGGCGCTACTAGTTCATGAACTTTGTTGCTAGAATGCTGTTTCTAGTTGCCAGCAGACGAGGCTTGCAGGACACAATTTTTGATGCCAAATTACACAATATTATTTTTACCAGTGTGATGTCTAAGGCAGTATCCATGATTGGGCTTCAACATTAAACTTGTTGTAATGTGCGTGTCTTTCTTGGTGTTTCCCTTAATGATTTCTTGTTATTCCTTCGCTTTTGGAACCATATTTTAACAATCTCTTTGTCTTATGATTTTGACCCCTTTCGTGAATTCTGACTACGTGTTGTTTGATTTCCCATTCCCACTGTTCCAGTATTTCTCTCTTCTCGGTTCACTGGAAGCACAATCTTCCAAACCCCAAGATGCACTGCACTTAGTATCACAAAGGCTCTCTTCACTCTTGTTTCTTTATTTTCTTCAGGTGCCTGCTCGTAATTTAAATTGTGTTTTGTTTCTGTTTCGTCAAGTTTGCTCTTTATCTTATTTTTCATTATTTTGATATTAGGTTGATGCAGATTTTGGATACATGCATATACTGTATTTTACTTCCTGTTTTTTTCTGTTATTTTGCAAGCACAGCTCTTTGCCATTATTTGCCATTTGCCATTGGTTCTAGAAGGACTGCTTATGTGCCCATTATGATCCGTCTCAATATTTAACCACAGCAGATGAGGAATAAAAATAACTGAATAATTGAGGCTGGGTGTCTACCTAATCACGGAACTGCTCAGCATACACTTAATTATCTAGACATTCCTTTAATTGCATATTTAATACTACTGTGTGTATATTATGCTTGTTTTCTAATTCTCTAATTATTATTTTATTGTCATATATTGATATTAACATGAATAACCCAAGAAATTAGTACTACCAACTTTTGTTTGTTTGACTGTCCACATGATCCCCGAGAGCTTCAAATTTGTGGAGGTTGAGGCTTTGAAGTCGCCAATCTACCATTGTTCATGCTCCACCAAGAAGACCTCAGCTCCAAGTAGATCTTTATTTTGTTTGCAGTTTGTGAGGGGCTGTAATTGTTTTAAAAGACCAAGTTATTACCAGTAACTCATTTTTATTAAGATGCAGAACAATGATTTAAAATCTTTATATATTTCACAGTAGTGATCTTTCTACCAGCTCAGGCAAGATCTTCTACAGCATTAGATAAAGTACATCCCAGACCAAAACAGAGCTGCCACAGATCCTTCATAGAAGGTTAGAGACAGGAATCAAATGTACTTCTTGCCAACACTACTTGTGAACAAAAAATTTCTAATTTTTGTCAGATTTTCTACCACTTGTAGTTGCTCCATATTGTATTGTCTTTTGCCATCTACAGTTTACTCTTCGTGTTGCTTTTCTGCATGAATGGCTTCTTATTTGCAAGACCTTTCAGTGGATGCTTCTGCCCCTTTAAGAAATGACCAAAAGAAATCAGACGCATATAACTTTTTGGGTCTCCCATGGTGTTTACTGTTTGAACAGCACATCATGAACATTTGGTTTGGTGTGCTATTGCTCGCTGATACCAAACTATTATTTTAATATCCATCAAAGTCAGCTTAACCATTTCCAGGTCAGTTTTTGAAGCACCCAGTATCATCTGACACTCCCACTTATTTCTTAAATTGCACCACTAGAACATCTGATTGGGCTAATCAGTACCTCATTAACTCTTTTAGGGCTGATGTCGAATTTTGTCAACAGCAGGCGCTAAGGTTGGATGTTGACTATAGTTGACATCCAGGGGCAGAGGGTAATAATCAGCTGTAGACGTCGACAAAACTCACCATCATGTTACGGGTAGACCCTCTTTGCTAGGAGGACTGTTAGACTCATTGACTTGACATCGAATCCCTGTGTGTGTGTGTGTGTGTGTGAGAGGAACGTAGAGTAAACAAAGTCTAGAATGACATTGACATCGGGCAAAACAGCAAAGCGAATGTGCAAAGCAAAATCCTCTGTGGGCATTATTATTTTTTTTTGTTTTTTGCATATTATTGCTGACTCATCAAACTCCAATTTTGATGCAAGTGATCTGGAAATCAAAAACGAAAGGCAGGTAGCTGTTTCTTTTCCAGAAAGTGCCCTTTAGAATATAAATGGTTAGACAAACAGGTATGTAGTAAGTATGTAAGCAGTGTGACAGCCAATCTTAGAAAGATAATGTTTAAAGTTAAAGGCATATAGTGTTTGCTTTATATGCTTTTTAGAAAACTGAGTTGTTGGGAAAAATATTCAGACCTGGGAGAAAATGAAAAAAATCATTAGCCCTGAAAGAGTTAATCTGAACCAGGTGTGCTATTGGTGGAATTTCACAAATGTGTACCTTGAGGAGAACATCAGAAACAAAATTTGCATTGTAGTAATGATCTCATGAGATAACATACACTGCACAATTTTTTTGAAATGTCTTGCTTCCTTAAAAGTTGCTGATTGTGACAGGTACCTACTGGGTATGCACAAATATAGTTTTGGTTTTACTGCATCACGTAGGAACTCTGAGAAATAAACATTTATATGTTTACTGACAATAATGTATTCAGTCACATTTATGTTTCGCATAAGCTATTAAATTCAACAGAATTAAAAGTGTTTTGCTCCTGATTTTCTTTTGCATTCAATGTCTGGTGCATCATGTTGCAGTGTCCAACAGTAGTCAGCAAGCATTGACGGATTCCAGTTTCCCTGGTATCGTTTCTCCATCGTAGCAATGTCCTGGCAAAACCTTTCACTGTGTTCGTCACTGACAGATTTGGGGAAGAAGTCCAAGTATGAGTGGAAGAAATGAATCTTGAATGACATGTTGCACTTCATTGTCTTGTATGTTTTGAGAAGTTTATTTACCAGCTGAATGTAGTTTGGGGCTCTGTAATTGCCCAGAAAATTGTCAACAACGTCTTTCAAAGCTTTCCAGGCCCAACTAACAGATCTTCAAACCGCTTGTCACTCATAATATGTCTGATCTGGGGGCCAACAAAAGTGCCCTCTTTGATCTTGGTGTCAGTTATTCTTGGGAACATCTGTCTTAAATAACGAAAACCTTCACCTTCCTTGTTCAGTGCTTTCCCAAAATTCTTCACGAGTCCCAGTTTTATGTGAAGAGGAGGCAAAAATATCTTTGCCGGGTCAACAAGCGATTCATGTGCCACATTTTTCTGTCCTGGAACTAACTTTTTATGGAGTGGCCAATTCTGTCGAGAATAGTGCGACTCTTTGGCACGGCTGTCCCATTCACAGATGAAACAACAGTACTTTGTATAGCCGAGCTGCAGTCCTAGTAACAGAGCAACGACTTTTAAGATCTCCACAGTTATTCCAGTTGTACCTGCTATACTGGACGTGCTTCAGCAACAGTTTCATATTCTCATACGTCTCTTTCATGTGTGCTGCATAGCCAACAGGTACTGAAGGATGAACATTGCCATTGTGTAGCAAAAGAGCTTTCAGGCTTAACATTGACAAATCAATAAAGAGATGCCACTCTTCAGGGTTGTGATCATAACCTATGGCCGAGAACAATCCTTCAATGTCACAACAGAAACAGAGACTGTTGACTTGTGCAAAAAGTTTGGTTATATCATGATGTCGGCCTTGAAACACAGAAATATTCGTACCTGGGGCCTCATGTATAACGCCGTGCATAGAACTCACACTATAACATGGCGTAAGCACAAAAGCGGGAATGTGCGTACGCACAGAAAAATCCAGATGCAGGAATCTGTACGTACGCAAACTTTCACGTTCTTCGACTACATAAATCCTGATCAGCGTGAAAAGTAACGCACGTGCACACGCCTTCTGTCCCGCCCCAACTCCTCCCAGAATTACGCCTCTTTGAATACGCAAATCGATATAAATAGCCTTCTGAGAAAAGACAATGGGAAAAGCACGGGGGAAAATATAAGAATTCCAGCGAATACCAAGTGAAGGCAAAGGAAAAACGTACTATTTGTTGGTTTAAACAGTGGTATAATCAACAAAATGAAGTTGATCGAGTGACAGAGTGTCGGAGAAACTCGAAAGCTCATGTTCACAAAGTCGCACAGTGCCCGAAATAAAAAAGAAATCACATATCAAAGTCGCCGTGAAAAGGCAAGTCGTAGGCCACCGTCTGAGTGTCATATGAAAGCTTATTAGGGTACAGACAAAAAAATAGGCACACAGTGGGAAAAAAGCACGAAATGTCAACTTTAATCTCGAAATTTCCACTTTAATCACGTAGTTTATTTTGCCATTAAAGTAGAACATCATAAACTTCATCTTAAAATCTTTTAATTTACTAGTTTCTCAAATCCCATTGTAACTAAAGTAGGATGTTAAATGCTTAGTTCTGTATTTGATCTTCTTTGTGCTCTGTGTGTGAATCACTACCTGCTTTTTAAACGGGCTTTCTATTTCTCCGACAGGACACATAATCCATTACATTCGTGATATTACAGCTCTCTGAATAATTAAAATACTGAGATGTATACGTGATATCTTTTTCATAATGATCGGAATGAAAGCATGTTATTAAACATGGGAACACGGTGGCGCAGTGCTTGTTCATATCTCACGCAAGAGGCTTGCTGCGCCATGCGCGACCTTCAATGACATAATTTATCACAGCAGTACTGTCTCTTTCAAACGTACTAACCTCCAATTCCTGTCCTTACTTTTCTTTCTCCAAATACCCAATCGCCACACAATCAGCTATGTAATAGACATGAAGCCATTTGTAAGCTTAGAACGCCGATTCTTTAAAACTTTTAAGGAACATTGAAATATCTTCGAAGTACATGTTTAATTATTCTATCCGTCTGTCTTTCCAGTGTCGCGTCAGCACCAGCAAGAATACAACGCAATGCAGGAACAATCCATGAACTAGCTAGTGCTGCGGCACCGTGTCCTCACATGTTTAATTATTAACAATACAGATTATTTAAATGAAGTTAAAGTTTTATCTGTATAATATAATCAACATATTTTGCTGCATTTCATCTTAAAAATGAATACCGTCATCATATGTAAATACGCGCTTTATAAAGTGGCGCAGGTTATGCAATATTATAACTGTAGTGCAAGTTTACAGTGAGGTAATTGTACTTATAAGTAAACAGTTCTACAAGGAGCACTTGATGGACTGATTGAGTGCGTTAAGAGTTCTTGGGATGAAATTTTTTCTAAACAGTGAAGTCCGTACTGAGAAGTCTCTAAAGTGTTTTGCCATGGCTGAGTCAGCGTCTGCTTCATGCTGTATACCGATAATTCTCTTTCCGATCAGCTGCTGCTGTGACTCCCCACTCAGATACAGTGATATAAATACTCCGAGTGGTGCAGTGAGAGTAATATGATATGGAAAAAGATGATCTGCTGTGGCAACCCTTAACGGGAGCAGCTGAAAGAAGAAGAAGATGCAGTGAGACTTACAACGCTAAAGCAGTTATGGTATTTGGAATACTATGGCTATTCCCTGGACCATTATATTGCTACAGGTTAATTACAATCAGATGCATTACACTAATAAACAATATGCAGTTAGTTTCAGTGTATTTATAAAGCCGCGTCAGGAATGTGGAGCTAAGAAAGAAAGGGTGACCACGCAGGAACAGTAGCACTGCTTTGACGCTGGGTGCCGCCAGTCTGCAAAACCGAGTGGAGAAATTGCATATGCCAAGGTATGAGTTACCGTGGAAATGTTTAGGTTTTATACATCGCGATTTGAGTGTGGAAACGTTCGTACGCAACATTTCTGTGCGTACGCACCGTTTATACATGAGGCCCGAACCCAGCAGCTCGGCTTTTGCTTTTGACAGACCCAAATCTCTGACCAAATTGTTCAATTCAGACTGTGGATCGCCTGATTAGCATGGTTAAAAATCCAGGTCAATGTCACTGTCAGTACCCTGCATTGCAGTTTCTTCATCTGGTTCGTCTAATGTCCAATCCTCTGGTGGTTTCAGAATTGGAAGATTGTTGTCATGTGGCACGGGTCTCATTGCTGAAGGCAGATTAGAATATTTAATTGACTTCTTGTTTTTGGCAGAAAAACCAGACACATTAGTCAAGCAGAAGTAACAGTCCATCACATGGTCTTTCTGTTCTCGCCTTATCAACGGAACAGCAAACGGCATCGTCTTTTGAGTGCCTCTGAGCCAGGCTCTCAGACTGACAGCACATGTCGCACAGCAAATGTGAGGCGCCCATTCCTTGTCTTGATCACCAGCCGAAATATAGATGATAAGCGTTCTTCACAAGAGCAGTCATCCAATGTCTCTGAGGCGCAAGTGTATATTCGCCACAGATATAGCAGAATATATCGCGGCTGTTACGACATCGACGAGACATATTGCCCGACACCAAAACGTCTATAGCATCAAGCTTACTTACTGTTATATTGCTACAGATACTATACTTTACTCTACTGATACTATACATACACACTGACTATCTATATTAACCAAATGAGCAGGATCGGTGTCTGCAAGCCACCTTTATAACATGCTGAGACAGCGTCAAGCTCGGTCAGATCTGCCCAGGTATGCCCAGGATGTCAGCTTCCAACCTGGCCTGATTCCATGCCTGGACATGTCCAGGTTGCACAAACCGTTGTTGAGAAGTCACTTATGGGAGCGAAAATGTTTGGATACAAATCGAAGAAAAAATCATGACAAAACTGACACGGTACGTGATTGGTAAATTTTGATGTGATATTTGTGATCACCACCCAAAAATCTATAAGAAACACCCAACAGTATTCAAGAAGCAAAAACTTTCTTGTGCAGTGATATCAATACATTTTTTGAAAAGAGAAGAAATTCTTGCTCTTCTTGCTGTATTAATGCTTATTTATAAATATTCTAATGTTATATAACATTTTCCTGAGCAAATACACACTTACTGGCCAGATAACTAGTTTTATAAATAATTTACTTGGATTGGTGTAAGACTCTTGCTCAGCCGTTGTGATTTTTGCTTTCCAGTCTTAAAATGCATCTCATTAAAACATTACAACTTAGTTTTTTATAATGATGGAAATGCTATCATTATGTTCCATTTCTTGCCCACACCATATCAGGGATGACAATGATGTACCACTGCCAGGCATGTGATCCTGACATTGAGTAGTGTCTATCCTTACACCATTCCTATTTAAGATGGCGTCCCAGTAACACATATTAACATATTTTATAGAGGAACACTCAGCAAAAAATAGTTACTGTTAATTTTCTTCTAATGTTAGAGTCACTGAAAAGGTGCTACCAAGAAGATTTTAGTGTTATGATCTTTGACTTCCCCCATGCCCTCCCCCGCCCCCCCCCCCCTCATGTTCTGGTTTAGTTGTTAGAGGTAGTTAAAAGGTATTCATTCATTTTGGACTGTGTTAGAATTAAATGGCAACTATCAGCTTGTAAACATATGCACTTATTGTTCCTTGACATCTGTGGCAGCCCCGTGCTTCTTCTTAAAGAATGTTTCACAATACAAAGTCAAGATAATCTTTTTAAAAACAAACAAAACATTTCTTTATGAATGTGGTGCTAGGGTTTCTTTGAAAAGTCATCCCAGTAATGTATGTTTTCTTTTCAAAATGTTACTGCACAAAACTTTCTGTCACGTCATTTGATCAATCAGTACCAGGGGCTCGGAGTGGGGCTGAGAAGCAGTAACCTGAGCCAACTTGGAACAAGAATTATTAGGTTAAGAGTCTTTGAAAGTGTGGTACAAATCAACATCTTAATTAATTATAGTAATGAATTCACTGTAAGAGTTAAGCTCAGGCCAGTTGTCAAATATTATGCACATACAATGATTTTATACATGGGATCTAATTTAACATCCCTTGAAAGGCAGGGTGTTTAGTACACTCAAGTATAAGAGCAGTATAAAGCTATGTTGCATGCTGAATTGCTAGTGGCTATTGCTACTTGGGGAAACATAATCATCATACTTTTTAAATTAATATACACTCCCAGAATACATTTTTCAATAACTTAAAAATAGAAATGTTGTTTATTTTAGATATTAATGTGCCTCAGGTTTAACAGATTCATGACCTACTGTACTGTGCTAACATTTAAGTAAATAGGTTGTAACATCTCTGTAAAATGTATTGAGTGTTTTATTTTTACACAGAATAAGAAATAGTAGTAGGACTAATCATAGTAGGGCTAATCTTATGGTGTTACTAGAGCATTATTGGTCATATGTGCTCTATATGTTCTCAACTCCCTGTTCAGTCCTTGAAGTGACGACTCAGGTTAGAAAAGGTTTTAGACCGCCTGAAAATTGTCTTATAATTCCGACTAGTAAAACAGAAGTCCATACTCAGGGAAAAGGAGCTACTAGGAGGTATCAGCCCATTCATGGGTAGTACTGTAGGCCAAGTAAGCAGGGTCCAGAAATTAACAACTCAGTGGATCAAGGCTATGTCTTGCCAATGCTCCTGTTGTAATTCACCCTGGGGATCAATTACCACATCAGTGTCTTTCTTGTTCATTTTTGATTCTATTGTTTTTGTTAACATTGTTGATTATTTAGTCTCTTCATGTCTAAGCATCTTTTTCTATTTATCATGTGTCTTGTGGGTGGTTCCCCAAGAGACCACCTGCCCATGATTGTGAAAGGACTGCCCTCTGCTCTATAAAGGCTAAGATAATCCACAGTCCTTTGCGGTTCATTCTGAATGTATTCGTGCTGGTTGTGAGTTCATCCAGTGATCATTGTTACTGTGATTTTTTGAACCTGTGCTCTGTTTTTCTGATTTTTTCCGCCAGGTTCTGTTGTGAAAGCCTGTTGCTTGTTTTCTCTGTGGGCAAACAATTTGCCCCTGTGAAAGTCATCCATCTTCTAAGCCACCGCTTATGTAACTGCAGATAGACCAGCATAAAAATCACTTGATAATGGTTAGTGTTGTTTAGTGTCATCAATGAATTGCATTTTGATTTGTGCAGGTATTGCCATTGATTCAAATTTTCTTAGGACCACCGGGTAGAAAGAATCAAAAATAATCAAAACCTGACAAGGAGGTGAGTTGGGAGCAAACACAGATATTAATACTGATATTGATGGCTGGTGGTAACATAGCAGACAACTTACAGAGCTGTTTGATGTATTGTGGCCAGTATTTTTTTAAACTGAATCCTCTGATGGCAGCATGGTTAATTTCTATATTATCTTAGGGTTTATTCTGATTATCTGATTATTAACTGCTTACAAAGGTTTTTTCTTTGAAGATTGAAATCGTTTTTCAAGTGTTCTTAAATTGATCAGATGAGTGTCCACTGACATAAAGTTTAGTCGTGTAGATCTTAACCACACAAAGTGCTGATCTCAAGTGATAACTACAGTGATAACTGTGTCTGCAAACATTATATTGGCGACGTACAGAGAGACAGCAACAGGCACACGGCAATTGCATGCATCAACCCAGTGTGTGAGGGAGAGCGCAGTCCGAGGTGAGGTGAGGCTCGTTGCTAACGCAACTCATGTTTCTCCCCTGTATTTGATCAGGAAATACGCAAATTCAGCGATTTTCACTATAAAAATTATCAAAATTATTGGAATCATAAAGAAAGCAAATTTATAACACAGACCAGTGGAAAAATGTATTTTATGTTATCATTATTAGTTTTTTACTTTTCATGATGACCCTCACCTGCCTCCCCTGGTCAACCTTGAACGTATTTAGTCTTGTCATTCATATTCTGGAGGGTTTTGACTTGGGAGTAATTTGTGAGGATTTTTATAATGGTAGTTGGACTGAATTATTGTTACTGGGCCAATTGAAATAGACATACAGTACAAAGCTTAAGGTGTCCTCTTTCTGCATTTTGTGTGTCTTGTGTATAAAGCCATTGAAGGTTTTCATGGTAGTGAAAAAGTTTGCTTGAGTAGATTATGTTTAAAGTATTTTGTGTTTTTGAGTAAGTGACATAATGAAGTCTCGAGTTTAGAAGTTATTTCGACATGTTGATAAGACGGTATGTCATACTAGTGCTGAACTGTGATGGTTTTGGCTTTTCTTTAATGCAAGTTCCAAGAACATCTAAAATGTCCCTAGACTAAGTGTTTCTTTTAAAATTTGACTTGAGTGGGAAGTTATGCAACAATTTATTTAGCACAGTATGATTTTTCTTCAGCGATTCTTTGTATATTGTGTTTACAGTACACAAAGGATTCAATTTACACCCAAAAAGTAGAGTCACCAGATGCAGATAGGTTATGATATTTTGGTATTACCATTGACAGCCTATCATGACACTCATATGAGTTGTAAAGGAGGGTTTGGATGACCTGATAGCTCTGCTCTCGTGTTTGGTGCTGTCTTTCCAGGGTGGAAAGCCCGTATAATGGATGGGCAGAGGAGAACAGCCCGCCAAAGCAATATGCTCCCCGAGCATGCTGGTTGACAGCACAAATCCAGCATTATTTCAGGTTGGACTCCCGCAGGGCTGCGCAGGAAATGTAATTAAAGCAAGCAGCTATGTTGGAGACCTCTTGAGCTCCAGGGAGCTCTTGGGTGGGCAACTTTCCTGCTTTCATCCATTTTAACCAAAAGTGTTTGTGAGATATGCTTGTGACATTATGGAAGTACTTCTACGTCACTTTTAAAAGAAACCTCTCCTCCTCTTTATCACTCATCAGTCAGTGTCAAGAAGAGGTGTAGAAGAAAGGTCTGTGCTTTGGAAACCTAATTGTGTAAATAAAAGTGTTTTTGAAGCCAAGATATGGTTGGCGTAGTTGTGTTTTAGGTTTAGAATGTTAGATAGATAGATAGATAGATAGATAGATAGATAGATAGATAGATAGATAGATAGATAGATAGATAGATAGATAGATAGATAGATAGATAGATAGATAGATAGATAGATAGATAGGAACTTTATTAATCCCAAGGGGAAATTCACAAACAAACACAAATGTACAGATGCTCCTTCCAAATCACACAGCCATTTCATGTAGGGTATTTATTTGGCAGTTTTGGCAGCTTAGTTAATTCAGATGGTCACATTTGAACTAGAAATAGCTACAGTGATTTTGACATAAATTGTTCATAGGTAGCGTAACGAACAGAACGACAGGCAACCTAAACAGAAATAGTTGTGAGAAGGTTTGGATCAGGAAAGAAATGAGTGTTTTCTGATCGAAGGGATAAAGTTAGCCTCAAAGTTAAAATTCAGGCAATAGGTCAGTAATCATTTATCTAGGAGGACTGCAGACAAATCCAAGGGATATAAATTCAAAAATCATGAACCAGATTAGCAAAGAATCAAACATATTATTGAAATCCAAAAGCTAGGACACTCTACATACTGCACTGTCGTCTTGAATAGCCAATGTGTGACGACATTGTGTGCTATAATCATGAAAATGATATTAAAACCCACTTGTTGTCTTATAAATTTAGAGAACATATGTGTTACATTTCAGTACTATTTTCTTTTTATTCTGCTGGCAGGAGATCCCATTGGAAGATAAAGTTAATTCTTACTTCATATCTATCCAGTTTAATTAAAGGACAAGTGTCTCTATATTCAGTGTGTCTGTCTGGTTGCTGCATCTATGTTAGATGCCATTTTGTAAGGAATTCGTAAAAGCATGTTTGTGATGCACCATCTGTTGGAATGACAAATGCAACATATTTTATTACTACATGCATTACAAAATACATTCCAACAGATGTACTGCAAACATTAGTGCTGAAGTCTACTTTGATTACTTAGATTTTAACCTGAGTAGCATGGCTAGTTTAGCTAGATGGGTAGCACGGCTAAACAATAAAATCTAAATGGCTTTGTCCTATTTCATTACACATTTACTATTTATAGTAATTAAAAAGTAGGTACAGTAAATGGTAATCATAAGTCCTTAAAGTTAAAATAAGAGGCATTTTATTATTCAGAAACTAAACGGGCTTGCATTTCAGTTTGGCAAAATTTACTTGGAGCAGCTGCTGCTTTATAGTCTCGCTTCCAGTAAAGTCTTTACTTTTTTCTCTGTCTTTGTGGGTTTTTCTCTGATTTTCATCTACTTCCCAAAGACTGGAAGGTTAATCTTATTAATCAAGTTAAATTCTTTTAATATCAATCTGTTAGAGTGTGTATGTACAGTAAGTGTGCTCAGTGATAGACAAGTCTCCTGTTTAGTTTCTCTCCTGCCGTGCTGTCTTGACAGTCTTTGATGCTCCATGACTCTGATTGTATTAGGTGGGTTAAGAAATAATTATATTATTAACAACAAAAGGATTAATGTATGGATGAATATATTTAGAATGTAGCTGTTATCTTGAAGCACAATGCTATAGCTCTTACCGTATATACTCGCATTTAAGTTCTCCCTCAGATAAGTCAGGGCTTGATTTTAACATATTATTTCTGGTATTTTATAATATCGGTCTTATAAGTCAAATGCAGAAAACTCTCGCTATTGGTCCAAGAGATTATGATATGCTAACGCCCACCTGAGAGAGTAACCACAGAGCACTCGCCATTTTTTTTCTCTCTCTATTGTGCCTACATGACCACATGGTAATACCGGAACTATTCCAAAGCGACGATTGCAGTGATTTCTGTTTTTTGTATCTCGCACTCTCATACACCTTTATCGTAAGACCATCCCTTATCTACGATGGAGCGTTCAATCAGAAGAAAATATGAAGCCGGTTTTAAATTAAAAGTCGTTGAAGTGGCGAAAGAAATTGGTAACTGCGCTGCTGCAACAAAATTCGATACGTCTGAGAAACTGATGCGAGATTGGAGGAAGCAAGAAGATGTAAAAAAAAAAATTAAGTGTCATTTTTTGAATGGGCATATAAGTCGGGGTCTGATTTTATGATCGATTTTTTGGGTTTCAAGACACGACTTATACGCGAGTATATATGGTATATTAGATGAATATCCAAGATCAGATCTCAGTAACTTAGAAATTTGGCAAAGTCAAGTCTATTTATTAATATCCAGAAAGATTAGGTCAACAGGCATTAATGAGGTAAGTTATGAGGTAAGTTTTTTAATGTAGATTACATGTATCCATCCATTTTCTTTCCATGACTAAACTCAAGTGGCATCCCAACTAAGTCAGTAGATGTGAAAAAAGGAAGAAAATAAATATCTTCATCCATTTCAAGGTATATTTAGGGTGCTGCAGTGAGAATGTATACCTTTGGACTTTATGAACAATTCTAAATCATCAGAACAAACTTACAGTATACAAAGAAGTGAACTCTTGAAGACAGGTGCTAAAGTCATCCCAGCCTGGAATCAAACAGATGCACGAGAGCTGTGAGGCAGACCTCAGGGCTGACCTGACCTTGTCGCTTCTGTCCTCTTTACAAAAATCCCAACTTTGTATAAGATTGATTCACATTTTTTAAACACATAATCTAGATTTACAATCAATATTGTGATGATTTGCTATTTACATTATTTTTGCAAGTTATAAATTTTAGGCTGAAGATTCTACATTGTTCTCAGTAAGTAATGTGCTTTAGAAGCAGATGACAACAATATATTAGCAAAAATCAACATTTTATTCTGAATATTCATCCATCCATCCAGCCATCTACAGTATATCCTAACACAGGGTCATGGGGATCTGCTGTAGCCATTCCCAGCCAACACAGGGCGCAAGGCAGGAAACAAACCCCGGGCAGGGCACCAGCCCATCGCAGTTATTCTGAATATTTCTACTAATTTCTGCTAATATTTCTATTAATAATAATCTGGTAATACTTTATTTACATAACTGTGCACAAGTTTGGCTCTTCCAAAAATATTTTAATGTGAGCTTATTTCTTTATGAGTTATTATCACAGCCTACTATTCTGGTTTGAAATTTGTTAGCTGACCAAAGTGAAAAGCATCTGAATTGTTTCTTCAAATTATGCTTCATCAGCACAATTACCATAACTGATGGGTATGTCGGAAAGGTGACATTCCACTGGTAATTTGCGGTGACCCATGGCTTCTTAACATTTTCTAGCTGAGACCAGGATAAGATTAACTGAAGACACTAAAGGTTTCAGGCCACAGTGCTCCTGATTGTTGGTATCCACTGTCAACAAAATCAGTGAGAAATGCTGACCCACAAGCAGCCCCCATCACACACATACTTTAGCCAAATTCAAAGTTATAGCCTCTCTCCCAAATCACTCTCAATTGACAGAGGCCTACTGGCTGATTCTCTGTCTGGTTTAGAATCTACAAGTCACCATTTCCTAAAAATAATTGACAATACACATGGGGAAAGGAGTTTTTCAGTCCATTGACAGTTGTACATATGAGGAAAGAATATCTTCACTCACACCAGACCCTTCTGCTGTGGCCACTTCTTATTATTTTGATCTAATTTCGAAGTTTATCAGCCTGGCTATGGATAGAGAATCTCTGCTACTCTGCTCCATATCGCAGAGACAGCAAACCCATCAGCCTTTGTTTCTAAGCTAGGTTCAATCTAAAAGACTTTATGGCATACAATCCTTGCATATTCCACTCCTCTGCAACACCTTTATGTGGTTGCTGCAAGAATCCATGGTCAATCTTTGCATTTATTGGCTTGTGGAAATAAGATCCATCTCCTTTGCCACACTAACTTCTGACAGGCATCTGCAACCCAGGTTCAGCCTGGTACACAAGGATGCCACTGGCTAACTGACTCTCTACATACAATACTTTGACACATTAATAAGTGGATAACTTCCTTCTGTTTTTGTGACAACTCCCTGATCCTAGCTTCTGTCTGACAGTGGTTGCCCTCTACTTTCTTCTTTGATCGTTTCACGTTATCCCCCATACCCCCCTCCAGATCTGTTCATCATTTCCTAGTAGAGCTGCTAAGCCTACAAAGTGAATAGGCAGAACCCTTCTGACCATGAAATCATTGTTAATAAGTTATTTGATATACAGTAAGCACACCAGTCATAGTCAAAGTATTCCATTCAGTGAGTCAAAGTTGCACTGATGTGATCAAAGCTCCAGATGTACAGCAACCAGGAAGGAGTTTGTGAGTATCCTCAGAACATCCCTGGGTGATTACAGAGTAGAAGGGAGACAGCTCTTTTGTTTCTAGAGACTGCTTCCAGGCTCAAATGTTACAGTGGTGACCACAACTATGGTAGGATATCCAAATTCTTTACCTTGAATAATTTTTCCACAGATACCACTAGGATAAGCTAGGTACCTACTGGGTATGCACAAGTATAGTTTTGGTTTTACTGCATCACGTAGGAACTCTGAGAAATAGACATTTATATGTTGTGGGGAACAGCCCGGACACAGACAGGCAGACATCATTTTGTCACCCAACACACGTTTATTTACAGTCCACAACTATTTACACAAGTGCCACACAACCCCAAACTCCCCCAAAGTCCAGGCCAAACCACAAAATGTCTCTCTTCTTCAGGCCGCCTCCTGTCTCTCCTCCAAGACCTCATCTGTCTTCCACCCGATACCAGCCATACTGTGAAGGGAGGCGGCCCTTTTTATGAGCACCCGGATGTGCTCCAGGTGTGCTCCGGCAATATCCCACCGACACGCCCCAGTGTGGCGGAAGTGCCGGCTGCATCCCCGGAAGCACTCCGGGTGTCCCTGCTCCTCTTCCCCCCAGCACTTCCTGGTGTGGTGGAAGTGCTGAGGTCCAGGGCTCTCCAGGCATTGGGGTGCCCCCTGGTGGTGACCACGGGCCCCTACAGGGTTGGGCTTCACAGCCCTGTACCCGTGGCCCCTAACACAACCAGGGCAGACACCCCCTTGTGATCTGGAGGAGGCGCAGGCCCTCCTCCAGTCTTCCTGGGCGTCCCGGCTGGGTACCACCCCCGGCCGGCTGCCACAATGTTTACTGACAATAACGTATTTAGTCATATTTATGTTTCACATAAGCTATTAAATTCAACAGAATTAAATGTGTTTTGCTCCTGATTTTCTTTTGTATTCATTGTCTGGTGCATCACATTGCAGTGTCCAACAGTAGTCAGCAAGCATTGATGGATTCCACTTGCCCTGGTATCGTTTCTCCATCGTAGCAATGTCCTGGTGAAACCTTTCACCATGTTCGTCACTGACACCACTGAGATTTGCGGGGAGGAAGTCCAAGTGTGAGTGAAGGAAATGAATCTTGAGTGACATGTTGCACTTCATTGTCTTGTATGCTTTTTGAAGTTTGTCTAGCAGCTGAATGTAGTTTGGGGCTCTGTAATTGCCCAGAAAATTGTCAACAATGTCTTTGAAGGCTTTCCAGGCAATTTTTTCCGGTCCAACTAACAGATCTTCAAACTGCTTGTCACACATAACATGTCTGATCTGGGGGCCAACAAAAATGCCCTCTTTGATGTTGGTGTCATTAAATAACGAAAACCTTTGCCATCCTTGTTCAGTGCTTTCATGAAATTCTTCATGAATCCCAGTTTTTTTGTGAAGAGGAGGCAAAAATATCTTTGCTGGGTCGACAAGCGATTCATGTGCCAGATTTTTATGTCCTGGAACTAACTTTTTACGGAGTGGCCAGTTCTGTCGAGAATAGTGTGACTCTTTGGCATGGCTGTCCCATTCACAGATGAAACAGCAGTACTTTGTATGGTTCTACTCAATAAGGGCGCGCACAAAAAGGTGAGCTTCAAAAGGGCGACCTCAATTGGGCACAGCGAATAAAGGCGCGCTTAAATAAAGGCGAGCTTAAAAAGGGCGACCTCAATTGGGGCGCAGCAAATAAAGGCAAACGCAACAAAATTATTACAGAAAATTTATTAGATAAAGGCAATGACTGAACGTATAAAAAGGTGAAAGCAAGAATATTAAAACATCCAAATAATTAATGCATGAACTTCTAACGAACTGTTTCTAAAGCTCTCTATATTTCGTTGTTTTCTGCTCTTACTCATTGTTGTGTTACATTTGAAGCTGTAGATTATGTGCAATGCCACGTAGATATTTTATTATCTACTATTATTATCTATCTATTATTATCTAAATTATCTACGAACACCTTTATTCGCCGCGCCCAATTGAGGTCGCCCTTTTGAAGCTCGCCTTTTTGTGCGCGCCCTTATTGAAGGATACCACTTTGTATAGCCGAGCTGCAGTCCTAGCAACAGAGCAACGACTTTAAGATCTCCACAGATATTCCAGTCCTACCTGCTATACTGGACGTGCTTCAGCAACAGTTCCATATTCTCATATGTTTCTTTCATGTGTACTGCATAGCCAACAGGTACTGAAGGCTAAATATTGCCATTGTGTAGCACATCAGCTTTCAGGCTTAACATTGATGAATCAATGAAGAGACGCCACTCTTCTGGGTTGTGATCACAACCCAAGGCAGAGAACAATCCTTCAATGTCACAAAAGAAACAGAGACTGTCGACTTGTGCAAAAAATTTGGTTATATCGTGATGTCGGCCTCGAAACACAGAAATTTTCGTACCTGGTGACAGCAAACACCATTCCTGCAGTCTTGAACCCAGCAGCTCAGCTTTTGCTTTTGACAGACCCAAATCTCTGACCAAATCGTTCAATTCGGACTGTGTTATCAGATGTGGATCCCCTGATGAGCACCATTCAAAATCCAGGTCAATGTCACTGTCAGTACCCTGCATTGCAGTTTCTTCATCTGGTTTGTCTAAGGTCCAATCCTCTGGTGGTTTTGGAATTGGAAGACTATCATCATGTGGCACGGGTCTCATTGCTGAAGGCAGATTGGAATATTCAATTGACTTCTTGTTTCTGGCAGAGAAACCAGACACATTAGTCAAACAGAAGTAACAGTCCGTCACATGGTCTTTCTGTTCTCGCCAAATCATCGGAACAGCAAACGGCATTGTCTTTCGAGTGCCTCTGAGCCAGGCTCTCAGACTGACAGCACATGTCGCACAGCAAATGTGAGGCGCCCATTCCTTGTGTTGATCGCCAATTTTGCAGCCGAAATACAGATGATAAGCTTTCTTCACAAGAGCAGTCATCCAACGTCTCTGAGGCGCAAGTGTATAGTCGCCACAGATATAGCAGAATGTATCACGGCTGTTACGACATCGACGAGACATATTGCCCGACACCAAAACGTCTATAGCATCAAGCTTACTTACTGTTATATTGCTACAGATACTATACTTTACAATACTGACACTATACACACACACTGACTATCTATATTAACCAAATGAGCAGGATCGGTGTCTGCAAGCCACCTTTATAGCATGCTGAGTCAGCGTCAAACTCGTTCAGACCTGCCCAGGATGTCAGCTTCCAACCTGGCCTGATTCCATGCCTGGACATGCCCAGGCTGCACAATCCGTTGTTGATAAGTTACTTATGGGAGCGAAAATGTTTAGATACAAATATAAGAAAAAGTCATGACAAAACTGAAAACGGTATGTGATTGGTAAATTTTGATGTGATATTCATGACCAGCACCCAAAAACTATAAGAAACACCCAACAGTGTTCAAGAAGCAAAAACTTTGTTGTGCAGTGTTATCAGCCTATAATAGGGTACATCCACACTCAACTACTCCAAAACAATTTACAGTCAACACTCAACCATAAAATTCCTTCTTATATCCCTAAGATATCAAGCCTCACTTGATTTTTCACATCTTTCCAACTGATGAAGCACAGCATAAAATGGATCCAAGCCATCGAAAAAGACAAAAGACCACATTTTATTATATGCTAGCAGATAATGAAGCTTGGTATTAAATTATATGGCTTGTTAGTGATGTCATTTTTTTCAAAACAAATCTTTATCACATTATAGGTTTTTCATTTTTCCCTTGGTCCTTCCCTTCTTTTTCATTTATTTCAAAGCATTGTATTAACAGATAGTTCATGATGCGTGTACACAGGTTTAAGTTGAAGCAAGTTAGCTGGGATGCTGGTGGTTCCTTTGTCATTTCCACCTCATTATTAACTGATGGCTGGTAAAGAAAACAGGGAACAATTACAACCTTAAAGCAGCTGCTTAAATTAAGGGTTCTGAATTTTAACAAGCGAGTTAACTACAGCTAAGCCCTAATAAATATATTGCTTTAGTATTAAATAAACAAGTTCTAATTTAAAATTTGATTAAAGCAAAAACCTGCGGACCTCCAGGACTTGAGTTGAGTACTCCTGATGTAAAGGATGGTGATTGTATTACGTTATATTTCTTGTGCTTTAACATGTTAAGAAGGATTGTATACAATATTTTATAAAATTTAAAACTGTAAGTGTACTTTCCTTATACAGAGAGGGGATTTTTCTGCAGTCAGTAGAGCAGACAGACATCTTTTGAAAACATGTAGAATTTAGAGAAAGGTCAAAATTTTAAACAGCAGCTATATTTTAAGAAAGGTCATGTTCTAATGGTCATTTTCTGGACTTTCTACTTGCAGAAAAACTGATACTCTCAAAACGTGTTATCTTCATGCTTGCATACCTTGTGAACATTCACTGATAAGGTCGGTCAAAATGACGTTTGACAGAAGGGCGACAGATATTCATCTTTAACAAGTCAGCTTGAAGCAGTTAGAGAGAGGAACCAGGAAGGAGCCGATTAAGACAGATCCGGAAGGACTCATAAAGTGTAATGCGACCTTAAAAGACTAAACAGTCACATCGTCTATAACAGTGGCAGATTTCATTGCTATTTAGTACAAACCTTTTGGTAACACTTTGGTTTAGGTACTGTGCATCTATTACTCATTTACTACCGTGTTTCCCCGAAAATAAGACCTACCCCGAAAATAAGCCTAGCATGATTTTTCAGGACGCTCATAATATAAGCCCTACTCCGAAAATAAGCCCTAGTTACGATCCCGCGCAGGCAACTTTGGATGAGCAATAAACGCCTACCTCTATCGTATGTACACAGATGAACGGGAAATAATACCGGTATTTTGACCCCCCGACAAGATGAGTGCAAAAAGAAAGAGCTATTCTGTCGATTACAGGAAAGGAATTGTGGAGGAGTCCCAGGGCAAAAATCTTACTGCTATCTGCAAAGAGAAGAAGTTGGATATCCGAATCAGCCACTGTCTTACTGCTGTCATGCTGCGTGTCGATCATTTAAAAGCATGTGCAGCAGCTATCCTTTTGTCTCACTGCCTTGTCTTGCGGGTCGTTAAAGTGTCTCTGAGAAAATCACATGTCGTCTCCTTCCAAGCCTTCAAATTTTTTTTTTATAATTGAGAGAAATGTAGATTTTTGTTCATGGAAAAACAAGACATCCCCTGAAAATAAGCCCTATCGCATCTTTTGGTGGAAAAATTAATATAAGACCCTGTCTTATTTTCGGGGAAACAAGGTATCATGAACCAAGACCTTAACATACACTTCTTTGAGTATTCATAACCCTTACAAAGCATCAGTAAAGTGTTTATTCATCTCTGCAATGTGACCTACTAACAAAACTTAATTTTGCAGGGGTCTGAGGTGGCTTAACTGAGACGGATTTTTCTTGATATTACATATTTAGTATAAGGCCTGTGAATCCTTCACATTAACAGGTAATTTTACCATCATGTCAATATGCCACACTGCATAGAGATGAATAAGTGATGTTTTTAGAAGTGTTATGCAGACAGAAAGAAAACTTTGTTAAGGTCTTGTTACATACGAGTAAATGAGTAATTGGTGCATTTTTGTAAATATCTAAACAAAATGTTTCTAACTATGTAATGGGTTGTCCCCAGACATGTATTCTCATTTGAGAATCACATCTGGCCTGTGAGGCTAGAAGTAGCCAAATTGTATTATTGCCAATTACTTTTATTTGCTTCTGAATTTTAGCACATTACGAATGGCTATAAAGATTGAATAAAAATGTATAACCTATTTCCCTTGCATGTATTTATATTTTCTCTATCCTGACACCTTGTGCACAAATGAATAAAGAGAAGGTGTCCTCAAATAAAAGAAGCACAGTAGTAGTCAGTTCTTGAAACCCGAAAAAATTGATCATAAAATCAGACCCCGACTTATACGCCCGTTCAAAAATGGGACACTTAATTTTTTTTTTAGCATCTTCTTGCCTCCTCCAATATTGCATCAGTTTCTCAGACGCATCGAATTCTGTTGCAGCAGCGCAGTTACCAATTTCTTTCCCCACTTCAACAACGTTTAATTTAAAACCAGCTTCACACTTCTGATTAAACGCTCCATCGTAGATAAGGGATGCTCTTACAATAAAGGTGTATGAGGGCGTGAGATACAAAAAACACAAATCAGTGCAAACGTTGCTTCAGAATAGTTTGGGTATTACCGTGTGGTCATGTAGGCACAATGGAGAGAGAGAGACAGAGAGAGTGAGAGAGAGGTTAGGATCACACGCTAATACAGTGCATTGCCGCACCCACATAGAAAAAAATGGCAGTGTGCTCCGTGGTTACTCTCTCAGGTGGGCGACAGCATATCATAATCTCTTGTACCAATAGCGTGAGTTTTCCGCATTCAACTTATACGACTGACATTATAAACTACCAGAAATTATACGGTAAAATCAAGTTATCCGTGGGAGAACTTATCCGCGAGTATATACGGTAATTTATAAGATTACAGCTACAGTTTATTCTATATTACAATATACTGACATCTGTTGAAAATGAGCAAACTAACGTTAAATATAAAAAATGTCTTTTCTGAAACTATCACCATACTGACATAAATTATTACTTTTGTCTACATTTGATGATTTAGTTGTGTAGTGCTCTTTGACAACACATTTTTTGGAAGTGAAATGAGAGAGGTGTGTGGAAGGAGATCTCCGAGGAAGATGGGAGTAGTTCAATCAATCAGTCCCAGATGAGTACATGGATTCATGCTTTGCAAAGCAGAAAAGCACATTTCACTTTTGGTTGGCTTTTTTATATTTATTTTCATCCTTCCCCCTTACTTATGAAACAGTATCTAAGTATTTCATGTTATATTGCGCAAATCGGCCAACCGTTTCTTTTTTGTGTACGTGTCCTAAAGTAGAAAAAGTCATCTTTATCTTTTTCATTTTTTCTGTGTCTAACGGACGTGCTCCTAAATAGGAAGTACCCTAGGTCAGCTTACTTCACCTTGTCTTACGACAGGCGCCTGTATTAATAACCTTTTACTATAGCAGAACAGCTTTGCCAGCTTTTAACCCTTTGTAGCTTGCAAGACATTTTTTTTCTTTCACAGATGGAATAAATGTGATTCATTGCTGGCTAACTATTAGGATGTAGGTTTTTCCCTTTTATTTTATGAATAGGGCACATAAAGACATGACAATGTACTTACACACGTCTTTAATATTTCCCTTACTGAACACATATTGTGAAAGTTATATTTAGAGGGAAAGATTAAAGTTGGAAAGCATGGATGCATCACACCCTGGAATGACCAAGATGAATACTTGAGAAGAGAATCTATTGGTTTGATGAGTGGGCCATGTTTAATCCTGCCACTAGTTCATGTTTGCGTGAAGTCCACAAGTTTTCCACTATCCACATAGGTTTTTATTGAGTATTCTGATCTTCTCCCATGCACCAAAGATTTGTGTGTTAGATTTTATTCTCTTATTCTCTGGCCTGGTATAAGTTAGTGTTTCTGGAATGATGTGATGTCCCATCTGTAGTTGATTTCTCCCATGTTGCCAATGCTGCTGGCTTATGCAGTAGTTCACTTCCCTGTAACCCTGAAATAGTATAAGGAGGTTATGCTCTGACTCTACACTTAAGTGACCACTGATGCAAGATAACTCTGAACAGTAATTTGCAACCAAACTCTAAAATCACTTCCAGGACCATGGCTGATCCTGCGTTAGTTATAGACCAACCAGTTTAGAAATTGTTCTGGCAACTCTGTTGTCTTTACACTGCTGAGTGATATGTGGCCTTTAAAGAATCATGTCGTTTGCGTTGCTACCTGTCTTACAAGGGAATCATGATGCCACTCCTAACAGGCATGGAAAGGCAGCTTCAAGATTATGACTTATTTGCCTGGACCTCTTCCTTTAAAGAAAATTCCCCCAACCTGGCTTGCTTCATTTGTTGCCTCTCTTTGTCCTCTTGATGACCTTTCATGGCCTCTTCCCCTCTTTCTCTTCCTCACTCTCTTGTTTCAACCATTATAGTCTCAGGCATTGCTTGGAATCTGCTGGGACTCCTGCCCACTAGTCTCTTGAAAGAAATGTTCAAGCTTTCTCTATCTCTGTCTTTAGTGTCTGAAGCTAAATTTCATGCTAGGTACCAATTACAGCTACAGGGTGGCAATGCCCTTTTCCCTTCCAATGGCGTGATGATTTTTGTGTTGTCCCTATGAATGTAGGTTTCCGTCTGACTCTGCGCCAAAGCTTTGAGTCTGACCAACTTTATAATACCATGAAGGTATTGGTTTAATATTAAGGAAATTCAGTAACAAATTCCCTTATGTGTTGAAGGCATACAAACTGAGTTTTTTTTTTTTTTTAAAGCACTGTCAGTAAATAGTATACAGTAAAATGTGCCAAGATGCCCATTCATAACGGTTAATTGACTTAGTGAGGGTTGAAACTGTAAAGTTAAACTACAGTTTCAGCTTCATCTTGAGTCAGTTCGTTTGTTGTTTCTTACAGAGGACTCTTCTCAAAAGGCAGCCTTAAAGCACACAGGCACAAACTTACAAATATAAAGTAGCAACACACACATATCAATCAATTAAAAACAATAAAATAAAATAATAATTAATTATTACATAATTAGATAGTCAAACTATAAGAAATTACATTTCATAGTTCATAGGGAATAAAAGATGCAGCTGACAAACAATTCAGTGAAAATTTAAAATGTTTGAAATTAAATGTTTGAAATAATCTAAATAAAAGTCCAGTAGATTGAGAAGAACTGTATGCCACACTCCTCCCTGGGTATTTTTTGGTACCCAACAGTTCACATAACTGGAGTGAAATCAAATAGTGGTTTGATGCTACATCTGTACATTGTATATAGATTGCTCAATAAGATAGGGATGATAATGTTTCTACAGCAGCTGTGACAGCAAGAGGGTACAGAGAAGAGAAACAGAACAGGACATTAATTTTTGCCTTGCATTATGGAGATTGTGGGTTCGCTTCCTGGGTCCTCCCTGTGTGGAGAGCACTTTGAGTAGTGAGAAAAGTGCGATATAAATGTAAAGAATTATTATTATTATTATTAATAACATTAAATGTTAACTCTTTAACCACCCAGTTGCTAATACTGTAATTATGTCAGATTCTCCTTATTCTAGCGTCTTGGCTTAATAAGCAGCCAGAAAGATGACCAAAGGCACCACAGGATAGTCGATGTGTTGGAAACTAAATGCATAAGTATGTCTCGGGTGGCCTCAAAACTGTAGGTATGCCACTCTTTTATTTGCAAAGAAAGACAACCACAATTCTGAACTTTTATTTTTAAATAGCTCTCTGGACTATTGTACATGTCAAGACAAAATAAAACTTCAAATTTAATTTTTCAATCATTATTTTATTCTGTTGTTACCATTATGGAATCAAAATCACATCTGTTCTCTTTAAAGAGTTCTTCTTCCTTAAGCCATGCATTGTGTTCCCTTCCCTAAAGCAAACCTTCAGGACTATAAGTGTGAAAACAAGATGCAGTGTCCTGAGGGAATTCAAAGGGTGGATGTGGCCATGACAAAGATTTAACATCATTTTTTAATATAATTTTCATTTTCATTTACAGGCTAGAACAAGCCAGACCTGTATCTGCATTATAATTAATTACTATGTTTTTAAAATTTTAAACATTTATTTTGAGACAATTGAATGGGAGGTCACAAAGACAGTTTTGATTAATATAATGAAAGGATTAGACTTTTCGCCTTAAACCTGAGAGTATGGCTTGGCTATTTATGTCAGGGTAATGGATTGGGTTGTGGCTCAATGAAAGATTAAAGCAAGTAAAGGCTTAACTTCAGAAGCAAACTGGCAAAATGATTATATATTTTTAAAGTAATAAATGAACTGGTTTATGTAATGATATTATTATTATTATAATTATAAGATATGGAAGAAGATGATCCACTGTGGCAACCCCACAGCCGAAAAAAAAAGAAGTTTATTATTATAATTATATGTACATGACAAAGAAATTTAAATTAATTTGAAGCGCAATGTAATACTATTCAGTATTATGTTATTTTTTGGGTCTACTAGTAAACAGCTTTTAAGCATTTACTTAATAAGGCCAATGACTCTGAATGTTCTTCTTACTTATATTTTTTTAAACAAAGCAGAGTCACTACAGTCCACTGCAACATTAAATCCACTCAAATCATTTTGCAAACTCAAACATAAAATATTAGCACACGTAGAAATATTATCTTCATTGAATGGCCCAGAATTGGCGTACAGAAAATGAGGAAGCAGTACGTAGTGTAGTCATGTAAGTGAATGCACTGTGCTTGGGACTTTTCCTCCCATGCTTGTTCCTGTCTAGTGCTGGCAATAAAGTCTCTGGCTGTGTATGGCCTTATTTTCTGGTTTTAAAAAATGAGAGAATGTGCACATCACTCAAAGAGACCAGAAACACTGAAGGAGAACATGCTATAATAATACTAAACCCTGACGAAGTAACTGGACACAGTTCATTTTTGAACTTGAGTACTGATTGACACTAAGACATTACAGAGTAAACTGCAGTAATCTGATAAGACTGACAGGTCAACACCTTCAGTCATCTGACGCCGATGGAGTACACAGTAGAGTGAGGAGAAGAAATCCAAAGGGAAAGAGGACCACTTGAAAAGCAAAGGATATCTGGACATTGAAGTCACTGATACAGTCAGCAGTTGAGGAAACCTTGAACATCTGAGAACTAGAAAATCTGATCAGAGGGATTATTTATCGAAACTGGAGTAGGTGCTGCTAAGGAAATGATACAACGTTTTTGCTTCTTGAACACTGTTGGGTGTTTCTTGTAGATTTTTGAGTGCTGATCACGAATATCACATCAAAATTTACCCATCACATATCGCTTCAGTTTTATAATGATTTTTTCTTATATTTGTATCAAAACATTTTCACTTCCATAAGTGACATCTCAACAACGGTTTGTGCAGCCTGGACATGTCCAGGCGTGGAATCAGGCCAGGTTGGAAGCTTTTCTGTGGAAGTTGACACCCTGCGCAGGTCTGAACAAGTTTGACGCTGTCTCAGCATGCTATAAAGGTGGCTTGCAGACACCGATCCTGCTCATTTGGTTAATATAGATAGTCAGTGTGTGTGTATAGTGTCAGTATTGTAAAGTATAGTATCTGTAGCAATATAACAGGAAGTAAGCTTGGTGCTATAGACGTTTTGGTGTCGGGTGATATGTCTCGTCGATGTCATAACAGCTGCAATACATTCTGCTATATCTGTGGCGACTATACACTTGCGCCTCAGAGACGTTGGATGACTGCTCTTGAGAAGAAAGCTTATCTGTATTTCGGCTGCAAAATTGGTGATCAAGACAAGGAATGGGCGCCTCACATTTGCTGTGCGACATGTGCTGTCAGTCTGAGAGCCTGGCTCAGAGGCACTCGAAAGACAATGCCGTTTTCTGTTCCGATGAAATGGCGAGAACAGAAAGACCATGTGATGGACTGTTACTTCTGTTTGACTAATGTGTCTGGTTTCTCTGCCAAAAACAAGAAATCAATTGAATACCTTAATCTGCCTTCAGCAATGAGACCCGTGCCACATGACGACAGTCTTCCAATTCCAAAACCACCAGAGGATTGGACCTTAGATGTACCAGATGAAGAAACTGCAATGCAGGGTACTGACAATGACATTGACCCATATGTTGAACCATGCTCATCAGTCGATCCACATCTGATAACACAGTCCGAATTGAATGATTTTGTCATAGATTTGGGTCTGTCAAAAGCAAAAGCCGAGCTGCTGGGTTCGAGACTGCAGGAATGGTGTTTGCTGTCACCAGGTACGAAAATTTCTGTGTTTCGAGGCCAACATCATGATATAACCAATTTTTTTGCACAACTCGACAGTCTCTGTTTCTGTTGTGACATTGAAGGATTGTTCTCTGCCTTGGGTTGTGATCACAACCCGGAAGAGTGGCGTCTCTTCATTGATTCATCAATGTTAAGCTTGAAAGCTGTTCTGCTACACAATGGAAACGTTTATCCTTCAGTACCTGTTGGCTATGCAATCACACATGAAAGAAACGTATGAGAATATGGAACTGTTGCTGAAGCATGTCCAGTATAGCAGGTACAACTGGAATATCTGTGGAGATCTTAAAGTCGTTGCTCTGTTACTAGGACTGTAGCTCGGCTATACAAAGTACTGTTGTTTCATCTGTGAATGGGACAGCCGTACCAAAGAGTCGCACTATTCTCGACAGAACTGGCCACTCCGTAAAAAGTTAGTTGCAGGACAGAAAAATGTGGCACATAAATTGCTTGTCGACCCGGCAAAGATATTTTTGCCTCCTCTTCACATAAAACTGGGACTCATGAAGAATTTCATGAAAGCACTGAACAAAGGAGGTGAAGGTTTTCGTTATTTAAGAGAGATGTTCCCAAGAATAACTGACACAAAGATTAAAGAGGGCATTTTTGTTGGCCCCCAGATCAGACATGTTATGAGTGACAAGCGGTTTGAAGATCTGTTAGTTGGGCAGGAAAAAATTGCCTGGAAAGCCTTCAAAGATATTGTTGACAATTTTCTGGGCAATTATAGAGCCCCAAACTATATTTAGCTGGTAGACAAACTTCTCAAATCATACAAGACAATGAAGTGCAACATGTCACTCAAGATTCTTTTCTTCCACTCACACTTGGACTTCTTCCCCGCAAATCTCAGTGCTGTAAGTGACAAACACGGTGAAAGGTTTCACCAGGACATTGCTACGATGGAGAAACGATACCAGGGAAACTGGAATCCGTCAATGCCTCCTGACTACTGTTGGACACTGCAACATGATGCACCAGACATTGAATACAAAAGAAAATCAGGAGCAAAACACTTTTAATTCTGTTGAATTTAATAGCTTATTTAATTTCTGCAAATCACACCTCCCACTAACTTCAAATGTTCACCACCTTGTATACAAATAGAGTACTCCATGTGTAAAAACATAAAAAAACATTCTCAAGTCCACTTGTATAAAATTTGGTCAAGTTCAGACTTTAAATATATTGGTTTATCATCTATATCACATAAAATTATATTGTAAAACTTGCTTATTCCAATTCAGGTTCATGTGGACCCACAGCCCATCCCAGTAGCATTGGGCAAAACAACAACCAGCCTTGAATGGTCTGTTGCAGGCTAACTCACACATCCCCATGCACATAAATCTCATTTTGGAAGCATCAGTTCACCTATGCTGCACGTCTTTAGGAATACAAGAACAAAAAAACAAGAAACACCAAAAGAAAATCACTGCAAATGCAGAGAGAGCTTGCAAACTCCACAGGAGCAAGTGACTGGATGAGGGACTCAAATGAAGACACTGCATGCATATGGACAAAGCACTAAACACTAAGCCATCGTGTGCATCTTTACTGTGTACTAATTTCTCAAAACGTAAAAAGAAGTAATTGTTAAAATCTTTTAAAAACTGAAGGGCCATGAGACAGCTGAAGGTGAATGGACGCTAGGGGGCACTAATGCCACTTTTAAATCCAACAGACAAACGCTCTGGATACAAATTAAAAGCACCAAGAAGTGTTTTAATTTTCTTCTTCTTCTTTAACACTAGAATTACCAGAGCCTACGAAAAAATCTTGTAAATCCAACCCACCTTAAATCCCTTCACACTTCTCCATTAGCATCTTTTGTCTTCTAAATGTGTCGATAAGCAGCAATCAGCAAGCAGCCTGCTATACCATCCCCACCCCACAGCCTCAGAACGGGCAAGAAGTTCTCCCAGTTCTTGCCTTGATTGATTATCTGGGAGTGAGCTACCCAGAATTGTAAGGGGAAATAATTTGATGTGTGTTTTGTGTCTACAACAATCTATGTAAACACATTGTTAAAACAGAAATGTTTTTCATGTTTTAAAAAGTGAAAAAAAAACGCTAAGTTTTACAAGTACTATAAATTTACACCAGCTGTTACCGACACAAATCAAATGTATGTTTTTATTGTATAATATTAACAACTAGTCATTAAGCCCGTTACAATAACAGGCGCTAGAACAGTACTGTCTTGTACGTCCACTGGCTTGTACGTCCGTAATATACCTTTAATTTTCTCTGGCGGTAATACAGGTGTGCACGTCGGTAATATGCCTTTAATTTTCTCTGACAGTAATACTGGCTTGTATGTGGCTGTAATATGCGTCACTGTATTGTGTACCTTTAAATTCCTCTCGCAGTAATACTGGTTTGTATTTCTGTAAAACGCCTGTAACTTTCTCTGACAGTAATATTGCGCATTGCACCATGCCCCGCGCATGCGCACTTCACCAGAAGACACACACACACGGACACCTGGACACACACAGGGATTTTATTAAAGAGGATAAGAGCAGCTCACTACTCAAAATGGTAAATTTACCGGGGAGCTGGCTTCAAACTCACGACCTCCGGATTATAAGTCAGCGGATCTTACCGCTGCACCACGGAAACTGTCGTATTGTACTTGCACCTTTTGTGAAAGTGTTTATTTGATATTTGGCCATCAGCCTTCACACATTATACAGTTCATGTCTACATTTTGTTATTTATTACTAAAACATGAAAAATGTTTCTGTTTTAACGATGTGTTTACATAGATTGTTGTAGACACAAAACACACATCAAATTATTTCTCCCTTACAATTCTGGGTAGCTCACTCCCAGATAATCAATCAAGGCAGGAACTGGGAAAACTTCTTGCCCGTTCTGAGGCGGTGGGGGAGGATTGGTATAGCAGGCTGCTTGCTGCTTGGGCTTATCGACAAATTTAGAAGACAAAAGACACAGACGGAGAGGTGCGAAGAGATTTAAGGTGGGTCGGAGTTTTTTCGTTGGCTCTGGTAATTCTAATGTTAACTGTGCATCCAAAGCACCACAGCCACAATAAACGCAATAAATAAATACTGTATAATGTGAAGATGGTCTTGAAACGCAAAGCTGTGGAACAGCCGACGGCACATCCAGCTACACTCATTTTCAAGGAACTTGAGGGTATATCTGGTGCCGCAACAGCAGTTTTACCCGAGCATCAGTCTCTTCACTGACTGATAAACAGGAGCAGGGCATCACTGCGGGCAAGTAATCCACAGAACATTAAAGACCTAGAGATAGTTCCACCTTACGCAAGCACAGTATCTCTCCGGCCATTTCTTTTACACGACAACGTAAGAATCGATATCTGTGAAGGAGCTACCTGAAGCAAAATAATTATATTTGCTACTGAAGAAAATATCCGCTATCTATTTTCCTCCAATATGTGGTATGTTGATGGGACTTTTCAAGTAGTGCCAAACATGTTTTACCAGCTTTTAACCGTGCATGGAAGGGTGGCGGGCACGGTGTTACCTTTTGTATATGCCCTTAAGCAAAATAAATGAGGAGAGGATTACTTTACCATTTTACAAAGACTCCAGGAAACTGCAAGAGAATTGGAAATTCCAAACTGGGAAAAATCCCCATCATTAATTATGATGAATTTTGAAAAAGCCACGATAAACACCTGTCAGAATCTGTTTCCACACACCCAGATAAGTCTGTGTATGTTTCATTTTGGATGGTCATTATACCGGAAAATTCAGGAGGTTGGACTTCAAAGTCTATACAATGAAGATGGTGGTGAAGTAAAATGATGGGTATTGAGCACCATTGGACTCACTTTCGTTCCTCCCAGCAATGTTGTTGAAGCATTTGAACTCTTGTTGGATTTGCTGAATGAAGAAAACAACAAAGCTTTCGTATGACTTGAGGACGTTGCAGAATACCTAGATAAAACATATACGTGGACACCCCGCACGAGGTAGAAGATGAGCTTTTCATCCACCATACCCAATTGAGATGTGGAATGTTTATGAAAGAACAAGGGCAGATGAAGCCAGAACTAATGACGTGGTTGAAGGCTAGCACAACAACTTTAACAAAATGGTGAACAAGAAGAGAGTGTCTATCTTTTCCTTGCTGGAAGAAATAAAGAAGGAACAGCATGACATAGAAGCTGCTGTACTGCAGATTAACAGTGGCCAGCGAAACTTCCGACAGAGCACATGCAAGAAGACGGTGATTAGAAATGAACGAATAAGAAATGTCGTTGCACGCTATCAAGAGTTTAAGGATAATGGTCAGGTTTTACTCTACCTAAAAAGTTTGGGGTATAATTTTGTACCATCTGCATAATAAACTTTGTTCCTCAACTATGTGAATTTTATTTTAACACTTTTTGTATTCTAAATAATCATTATCATAAAGGATTAGCAATTTTGGTTACAGAAGATAATGTAAGAGTTTGTTCCGTCAACAGAATAAAGTTCGTTTGTCAATTATATAAATTTATTTTCAACATTTGAAATCACGCTGTCATTTAAATAACATTAAAGAGTCTCTTTGAACCTAATTATTACCTAACTGGTAAAGAATGTCACCAAGTTGTCTTTTCGCCGAGTTGTCTTTCACCGGTTTATGTTTTCACCGAATTGCCTTTCGCCGAGTTGTCTTTTCGTTGAGTTCTCTGTTGCCCAGCTGCCCCTGTACGCACCCAGAGTACCCAGTAGGGCTGCGTTGGTGAACTCCATGTCCCATAGTGCCCTGCGGGAACCTGGGATGCCACTGCAGTCCAGGGGAGCAGCCATCTAGCATCTTGGGGGAGGCAGTTTCCTAGAAAAGCTGCCTTCCCCCATCCTTCCATCTTAGGGGAGTCCCGGCCGGGTTGAGCTGCTGGCCGTCTCTTACACTGGGCATAATATTAAGATTAACCCTTAGCTCCATCTCTTGCACCTTCCTTCACTTGAAGCCTGCTCCTGACGAAGCTTACCATCGAACTTATGACTTTGGTCCTGTCTCTGTTTTTTATGTATTCATAATCATCTGGGCATTGAGTTTTGACATTATTTTTTTTAAATTCTTGGTGTTTTTGAACTGTGAATTTTTGATGGGCCTTTGAGTTTTGATGTTTCATTTTTTTTTTTGTTTTAGGACTTTTTGTCTCTGTCCAGATTCTGTTTTTCCTTAATGGGTTTATCCATCTTCTTGAACATGGCTCCAGCTATTGCTATTGCAGAAAAAGCACTTTCCCAAATCCACCTTTAATGTCAGTTATTATTAAAGGCTCAGAAGATTTACAAATTGCAAGGTGGTGACAAGCTGGCTGAAATGTGATGAAATGACTGAGGTTGACTAAAAAGCATTCATTTTGCATGAAACAATTCAAACTTTTTCTTGGAAAAGATAACTCAAACTTGGTCTTGTAAATAAACAAGGTAATGTCTTCAATGAAAGTACTGACTACAAAGATTTCCAGGAGTGAAAATCAGTCATTAATTCCATTTCAAATAGAAATTGCTGCTAAATATCTCCTTCTCTCCTATACCCAAACAAAGCCATTCCCCAACATGCTGATCTTCATGTGGTGTCATCCAGCATTCAGGAAGGTACTTTCTAGTATACCACATTTCTTAATCACCTCCAGTCCTTCGGAAAATGTTTCCCTGATTGTTTTGCTTCCAGCCCCTTAGTTTCAGACCACACACTATCATTTTCCAATCCCACTCCATTGTTGTGAATATCGGGAGCCAAAATAAAACTCCAGTTGAACCAAAATTATTTATTGCATAGCGGAGATTTCAGGGATGCTATGAAAGGGACTTCACACAGAGCTAAAGTCGATAACAATTAAAGTTAACAGATTGTGTACTGCAGTAAAACTAAACAGGTAAATTCCAAGTCTTTAACAACAGAATAAAAAATGGAATAGTTTAATAAGAAGATTGCTTAAAAACAAAGTATTTTGGTATGAATTTTGTTTAGTCCTTCTTTTATTTTACAACAAAGGTTAAATGCATGGTAATGAAAGCTGCTATCTCACATAGTAGGGCAACCATGATGTAACTGATTGTGTGGACTGCGCATCACATTCTTAGCATTTACACATATCACAGAAACCAGACACACAAAATGGCGGCACCTAACGGCACCCATGAAAAATAAATATGTGAAATCGTAATGGAATGACATCAGAAAAATAAATGAAAAAATAATAAACCAAAAATAAAGCAAAAGAGGGAAAATTACTTACTTAATAACTACAATCAGCACATGAGTTAGATAGGTGACCAGAAAAAGTAATATTAAATGAGATGCTCTAAACCACAGTCTGTTTGAAGTGCTTTTTAGCTTCCTCTGAAGAGGACTAGAAGAAGCAGAAGGGTGCGAGCAGTGTGTTTAAATCAGGCAAGACTCAAAGAACAAAACAAAACAAAAATAATAGCAGTGATAAACTGTTCTTCAATTTCAATTCACTAAAGATGAAGTCCAAGACAACGCTGCAAAAAGTTCTTACACTAACTATTGCTGCTGTTACCCCAACTAGTGCTAACAGAAATTCTTTTCAAATCAATTTAAATACACAGATATCTGAAGCAGTCCTTTTATAGGTAGGTCATGATAACAACATTATGTCATGTGACCAATAACGGGCTTAGTCACCTTAAATAATATGGACGCAGCAATGCCAAAATGATCACAAAATGTCAGTGATCCCTCAAATGGAATAACAATATAAAAATTAAAAATGTGCAAATATGAACCAAAAATACACAAAAGGTGGAAAAATGAGTGTTAGAAATTCCAAAAACACAAATCACAATACTGTTCCACATTTTTCTCTTTGTCATTTCTGTCAGCAAGGAATGTTATGAATTTCCCACTCATGAGATTTCTACTAATGAGGTCCATGTCACTGAGGGTTCAGCTCCTTTTGGTGCAATGCGCCAACCTGCAGCCTTTCTGTCTCTACCAGGCCTTCTGCACCGTTTCATTCTGCTGCCAGTGAAGTATCTGCTTCTGAACTCCCTTTACTCACAAAAGGACATCGGCCTCTATACTTTGATACTTAGCTGCTTGCTTACACAGCTTCTTTGTCCTGTTCGTATCATCTCCTGCTTAAATATTTATTTATTTTGGATCTTCTTACTATTATGGTAAAATATACTTTTTGTTTTGTGTTCTCTGTAACAGGGAATAATAGATGATATGCACTGTTTCTTTTCAAATTTGGGGTTGCTCTTGTAGTGACCCTCCTCATCCAGCAAAGTACCAAGAAGACCAAACATTTTAAATACAGTGCATTTATTCTCAATTAAAATACATAAGTGAGGTATAATGGAGAGATAACAAAAAGTACATAGGAGAAGATGCAAACAAATCTCTGACACCTTTCTGAGGTTACCTCAACAGTTGTTCACACCTTTCTCTCCAAAGATAAGACCCCAGTATACTGAAATGAAGGATTTGAGAGTCTCAGTGGCTGAACAGTAAGTGAAGTTGAACAAATAAGACTTTCACTGCTTTTGTACCTTATGATCACAGCAGTATTTAAATGCCATGTAAATGGCAGAACAGCTACTGTATGTTTATTACCATACAACTGTGACATGTGGGGTACCTTCTACATAAAGTTTAATGTCCTTTTTATGTTCGTGTGGAATGTCATCCTTTCACCATTCAGGAACATGCAGTCATGCTGAGAACTATTTATTACCATACGACAGACAGACAGAGTGCAAACATCTGGTTTATGTTGGACTCTCGAACTATGTAGGTTATGTCTTGTATCCACTGTTTCCATGATCTTCCTTGGCTCCTTCTCACCCACTAGGTGCATAAAGCTAGTACACATGGATCTGGATAAGATACTGTAAATCTTCCTAATAATTTCTTAAGTCTTAAGATTAAGCTGGGGCATCTTCAACCAGGGTGGTGCAAAGGTTATTACTGCTGTCTCACAGATTCAAAAGACTGGGTTTGAACCATGGCTTTCTGTCTGGTTTACCTTCCACATATAAAGGATGTGACTATTATTAAGTTAACTGGTAACTCTAATTTGGCCCAGTAAGAATGACTGGCTTGGATCATTCAGTTCTTAATAATTTTAAACCTATCTCTAAACTCCTGTTTCTATCTAAGGTCTTGGAGGAAGTGGTTGTTTACCAATTGTCCTTGTTTGTAAGCACACATAACATTCTGGACCAATCCCAGTCTGCCCTTTTAAGAGTTTCTAATGATCTGCTTCTAGCTGCTGACTCTGGAAAGTGTGCCGTCATAATTCTTTGAGACATGAGTATAGCGTTTGACACAGTTTTGTTGGATCAGCTGAAAAATATTTTTGGCATCCAGGCTTCTGCACTAAAGTGGTTTGCCTCTTATTTGGAAAACAAAACTTTTTTGGTTATGATGGGAAATTGTCACTTATACTCTGCAAAAATTGCAAGTGGAATACCTCAAGGCTCCATCTTAGGGCCCATCTTGTTCTCCTTGTACATGCTCAGCCTTGGGTCCATTTTTCAGAAATACAACATATTACACCACTGTTATGCAGATGATATACAATTATACCTTCAACTTAAGCCACATCATGATGATGCACTGCAGCTCATTTCGAATTGTCTAAGGGACATTAAGTGTTGGATGCCACAGATTTCTCTTAAATTAAACCAAAACAAAACAGATTTTATCATATTTGGGAAGCCAGACTCTGTCAGAGCTATAGCAAATGACTTGGGCTCATTGTCAGCTAATGTACACAGCCATGTAAAAATCCTTGGTATTATTTTTGATTCTGCTCTCAAAATCGACAAACAGGTAAACTCAATTGTTTGTGGTAGCTACTTTCAACTTAGGAAGATATCAAAACTCATACATATTTTGTCTTTTAAGGATCTGGAAATAGTCATTCATGTATTTATTTCCTCACATCTTGACTATTGTAACTCTCTCTACCCGGGTATCTGTCAGTCAAGATTGTCACGCCTGCAGTTGATCCCGAATGCAGCTGCAAGGCTTCTAACTGATACCAAGAAAAGAGAGAGCATCACTCCTGTGCTTGCATCCTTGCATTGGCTGCCTGTTAAATAAAGAGTCAAACTGAAGGTTTTATCATTCATTTTTAAAGTTCTCCATGGCATAGCTCCAAGCTATAACTCTGAACTTGTCAGCCTCCATTCTACCTCTCAAGCCCTCTGATCAGATGTTTTTAACTGTGCCACACTCTCGATTGAGGTTTCAAGGTAACCGGGCGTTCTCTGCCCCAAGACTCTGGAATAGTCTTTCATTTTTTATTAAATCACCTCCCACATGAAATATTTTTACATTTATTTTCTCAAGCTTTTCAGTTATTTTAAAGACTATGTGTTCAACTGTCTGTTCTGTCTTGGTGTGTTTTGTATTGTTGTCAGTTGAACATGGTCCTCACCTTCTACTGCTTTCTTTATCTGTTAGTCATTTTATTTCTTTTAAAATGCATCTTTTTTACACTGCTCTTTTATTTTGTTTAAATGTTTGGTTTGTTTTAACTGATTTTATTGTGCAGCACTTTGGTTGACACTTGTTGTATTTTAAATGTGTTATATAAATAAATAAGAAATAAATATGAAATTAAATGACTGTGGGTATACAAGCAAATGTGCCTGGTGATGGACTTGTTGCCTTTGTAATAACAGTCATGGCTCAGCAGGTTTAGAACATGGATGGTTTTAGTTAGTCAATGAATGGCTCCTGAACTAAGGATCCCAATTAGAGGATAGAAAAGAGTCTTGAAGATATTTCAGCAAAAACAACTTATCAAGAAATAGCAGTTTGTCAATTCTAACGCTGTATCTAACATAAACATTACAATTCACTCCCTTTACTTTTTAAGAGTAGCAAAAACAGCATATGCTAAATTGCAAAACTGCCCCCAAAATTCCTCCCATTTTATCATATTGGGCTTACATGTTCTTTGAGTAAAGAATGATGTTTTTTTCCCTGCTAAAAATCCGCCAACCCCCACCAGAAGTCATTGTGAGGTCCGCACACTCATTCTGAATAGCAGGGGTCAGGAGTGCGGCCTCCTCCTCTGTTGAAAACCAGGTGGAATTCTCACACATTTGCACATACTGTACACAGAAAAAGGGAACACTGGGCTCAATAAAAGCCAAATAAAACAAGAAGAAGCTGCTAACATAAATTTGAAAAATGTGGTGCTCTCAGAATTTTGTAAACACTAGCGGATAAGACACTGAAAAAGGGAAAATTCTCACAGTAAAACCTGTGAAGTAACATTTGCATACATTTATTTGCCTAATGCTTTTATTCCAATGAAATCTGGTTCCATCTTTTTAGAGTTGAAGGGCAGGTTGGCAAGTGATCTGGTCAAGAGCATCTAGTGTGCCAATGGCTTGCACTGAACTGGTGATTCACAGTTCAATGTATATTTTCGCAGCGTTCTGACTGAACTAAAAGAGAAAAAAACAATCTAGAAGCCAGACATTAAAAGAAAGAAAAATCAGGCGAGATTAAAAATCAATGGAAAATGAACAAGGAAGTAAGGAAACAAAAAAATAACACTTTCTTTCCTTTAACAGGGCAATACAAATTGAAGTAGCCCTTAGAAAAGCTACCCAATCGTTGTTCTATCTCTGCTGGGCGACAATGGTATTTACAGTATATAAAAATGGAATCAGGAGCCAGATTGTGGTTTTATTAACAGGCAAAGGTCGATTCTGGGAAGGTAATACTCTTATAAACAAGCCTAGGACCTGAAATCTAAATTGTAAATCAAATTCTATAGTGGATGAGTTGAATACCAAAATAATTTCACATGCCCAGAATCAAAATATAAGACAAAAGTCATAGTCAATTATCAAATAATTTGTTGCCAAAAATTAAATAGAAACACTTAACCCATGTCACATTAGACTTCATTTACGTAATCCTAGCCAGTCAGAGGCAGTCATCAGCATGCTCCTGTGAAGCTGATTGCCTAATGTGACATACCTAATGACTGAGACCAACTAGTCTGTGACTGGCTATATCAAAATCAGGCCTGTTTGATCTTCTTGGTAGTCGAAGGCGTGGGCTGTATAGGCCGGAGAGCTGACAACCAAAGAATGTTCATCCGGAAGTATAATGCATAGAATGTAACGACGAGGAATAAGGAACACGCATGTTTTGAACCTCACAAATAGAAGAGAAGCTCATCTCTCTTATGTCTTGTGTTTTACGTGCTAAACATTATGGAAACAAAAAGGCTGAGACTGCAGTTGAAAGCACCATAGCTATTAGCTCCATCAGGCGGCACAGGAGCTGCGAACCTCTTAAAGAGAAGAGAAGAGAAACTCATCTGTCTGATGCTTAGTATTTTATACACCATAACAGAATGGAAAACTGAGCAAGGATGGTGAATGCTGCTGAACTCACTGCAGCTGTTAATCCTTTGTACGGTGCTAACTCTGTCCGACAACACACTATTGGCTGTCAGAAAAAGGGGCAATCACAACTGCACTGGAACATCGACACTCAGTTAGAAAATGTGACATGGGCTCAAGTCAAGTAATATGATATGGTGCAGCGACTGCGATCAGCAAATCCAACATACCCCATAACAAAAAGTTGCCTAATGTGACCTCAGCTTAGTCATTTCTTTTTTGTATCCTTAAATTTAAGTTGCATAATATGACATTGGCTTAGTCTCTTCTTTTTTGTATCTACAAATTTGGACAAACCAGGGAGTGCACAGCACTGTCCTTTATACCCTTTGACCTGATGATGTCCAGATAAACCTTGTTTAGCAACTGCTTGCCAACCAGACTAAGCAATGCCCAAAATGGTACACCCACATCACAAACAAAAAGGTGTCACCACTACATGTATTTACTTTTACATATTAGGAATGTGTCTAAATAAACAATAAATGAACCCATTGTGTTTCCTGGCCTCCCAAACTCCTAAAGCAATTCCTTTGTTATTTTTATTATATAAAGCACATTTACAAATTGTGTCAGAATCTTGCAATAATTAGCCATCTTTTCATGTTAATTTTTTACAAGATATTTTATAAAAATAAATTACTTGGAGCATTTCAAACATCACATACTGATGACATCATCAGGAATACATGTCTTATTTTGTCATTGCAGTAATGGCACAGAAGCCATCACAAAAGCCATCTTACCTTAGCCAGTTAACACATTTCAACTGTCTGAACTGGTTTTGAGATTAACACACATTGAATTATTCAAGAGTTTTCCTGAGCAAAAATAAAAGAACAAATGCCTAGAATAAACTTTTGACTGCTTTTTGACATTAGGTTTAGCTTTGTCTTCCTGATTAAATGATTGATAATTGATTTTTTTACTTGTTCAGACCTTGCCTTTTCATATTCCATAAAATTATCCAGCATTGAATTAGTCTCTGCCACCCAAGTATTTTCCTCTGTTGTGACAGATGGCTGGGACCTTTACCCAGCCAGGATGCCTCTATAGTGGTAGGACCAGGGGAAAGAGTATGCTCAAGGCATTATTTCTCCCGAAGTGATAGATGGCAGCACCCCTGGGTTGCAGTGGAGCCTTGGATTCCCACAGGGTTCCATGAAAGTTGGAGATTGGCACAACCCTTTTGAGTTCAGTGGGTGCTGCCAGGGGTTGCTGCAGGAGTTGCAGAGCCCTACTCCATTGGGCTTCTGCCTCACCTGGAAGTATTTACAGATCATGCTAATGGACTCCTGGAAGTACTCCTAGGTGCAGCATAATAAGAGCCTGTAGCCAGTGCTCTACAAGCCAGAAATGGCGCTTTCCAGAGGAGGAGTGAAAGTGGAGATAGAGAGATAAAGAGAGAAGAAGAGAGAAAGCAAAGGCAAAGCGTCTGGTGTTTAATTGTGCTTTGGGCAGGTGGGAAACTTTAGAAAAGCGTTTCCCATAAGAAAAACAAAAAATGTGTGTGGCTGAACATGTGTCCTGGGTCTGTTGTGTCCAGTTTGGGGGCCCTGCAGGCCACTCTGTATACGTCTTCTTTATGGATTGATCTCTGTTAATGATAGGAAGGTGAGAAAATATATAAATAAAATCAAATAAAACTACTACTATAAACAATTCCAGTGATACTGTACAACAAAGATCTTTTAGAAAAAGAAAATGTGCACAGTATTATCTGGAAAGAATTAAGCATAAAAATACTGAAAGTTACTTGAAAAGCATTATTAATTAGTGAAATATATTTAAATCATATTTTAAATCAAATTTAATAAAATCAAACTGGGAAATTATTAATTACAGAAATATTTTAAGGTCTACAATAGAAAGAAGGAAGAAGATTTAGAATACTATTTATTCATTATTATCCTTATCTAAATTTGTTTTTCTTTGCATGTAACTACTTCTTTGATATGTTGTAAAGCACTTTAAGCTACAACCACTGTATGAAAATGTCCTACAAAAATTAATGTTGTTGTTGTTTACACCATCCTCATTTAGTATGTGGAAGGGCTGTGGACAGAAGGTCCCCCTCTGTCTCTCTGAACTGGTTTTTAAACAGTGGTAGTGTTTCTCTGATCAAAGTACAGAGAAGAGTCCATTATTTCGATAGCTGGTATCTCTGATAATTCTCTTTGCCCTGGTCTGACATCGCTTGGAAGTTGGAGAGCACACACCCAGTGATGCATTCAGCTGGCAGTTCAACCAGTCGCTGCAGAGTCTTGCAGAGCTGCTGTGAGCTGGTTCCAAACCATGCGGTAATACTTTCTATCATAATATTTTTGATGGTGGATATTGTGGCGGACAGCCGGGTCCCATGCCTGGCCAGGACGCCCCTTCGATGTATGTTCCGGGGGAGCAACCATGGGCTGCTCAATACCTCCCCCAGGATGCTTGATGGCAGCCTTCCAGGCTGATGGTGGTGCCTCAACTTCCCGCAGGGCTCCATGGGAAATGGAATCTGGGGTGGCCGCAAGGGGGTGCTCCATGGGTCCCTGAGCCTGGCTGGACGAGTCTTCACCCGCGCCCGGAAGTGCAACCGGAAACAGGTGATCAAGCACCGGTGGGCTATAAAAGGGGCCAGCAACCACCACTCAGTGGCCAGAATCGGGACGAGGAGGACGAAGCTTGACGGGAGGAGTGGTAGTGCCAGAGATGAGTGTGGTTTTTGTGCTTGTGTTGGTTTGTTGGACTGTGTTGTGTCTGTGGGGTTCATGGAGAAGACGTGCCCCACAGCTGAAGAAAATAAAAAGTTTATTTATTTTTACAGGTGCCTCCATGTGAATCTGTGCTGGGTCGGGTGCAATACAGCACCTCGATTACAATATGTAGCAGTACTTTAGCAAGTGGGAGGGTAGCCTGAAATCCCTGAGACATGTGAATAGGTAAAGAAGTTGTAGTGTCTATTTAACAAAAGTGTTGATGAGCTCGGAACAGGTCAAGTCCTTTGAGATGTGGAAACCGAGGTATCTGAAGCAGTCCACACTATTCACCTGAGTGCTGAGGGGGTGGTGGTGCCTCTGCTGTTTTTTTCCAAAGTATTTAATCAACTCCTTTGTCTTGCTGATATCAAAGAGAAGACTATTGTCCTGACACCAGTGTGACACACTGTCCACTTCATTTAGGTAAGCCTGTTCATTGTTGTTAGAGATTAGGCCCACCACAACTGTATCATCAGCAAACATGGCAGTGATGTGGAAGTCATGTGTAGCCATGCAGTCATTTGTTTAGAGGGAGTATAGCAGGACTCAGCTCTTTGGAGCCCCCGTGTCATGGGTGAGGGTTGACAAAGTGTGGCCACCCACAGAAGTTAAAAACCCATGCTGCACGATAAAATGTCTGTTTTAGATTGAGCAAATCCAGGAATCTTGAGTTAATATTATTATAAAAGTTTAAAGAGAAATCACAGATAATCAAGGATCATTCAGAAACTGGACTATTAATATTACTAAGGAAAAAAAGAGTATTATATAACCTGTATCCTTGTGAAAGATCAGATGATATTGTTGTGCATGCTCTTCTGAGGATCACCATCTAAGCTCTTCACAGGTATGTAATACCACCTCGGGATGAGAGGGGGCGCTGCCACTAAATGCCTTGTCATGTCAATTAACCCCATCCCTTCCGGTCCTGGGGCTTTAAAAGGGATGACAGCCTGATTGGAGGTGTCTTCTGACCAGGGAGACAATCTGAAGTGAGGACCTCCCTATTGTGAGTTTATGATCAAGGCCACTTTGCTATGGAGCAGCAATTCTGTTGTTGTTTTCATGCCATTGTGCATTTATTTTGTTATAAAATAACTAGTATTAAACGGGCAGGGCTGTGTTGGCACTCCAAACTGCTTTTTGGCTTACCAATTCTTCTTCTCTCGACCACAATATGCAATGAAATGCATCAGACATAAACAAACACGTATGAAGTCTTTGGATTTTTTTAAATTGATTAGAATATGAAATAAATGCTTTGCATATTTTATATACACTGACTCATTAAGCAAAACCAAACGACAGAGAAGACACAGATGACATCTATCAGTGGTATAGTTTATATGATGCACTGAACTATGCTAGAAATGCATTTGACATCTTGTAGGTTTTTTTTGTCCTGTTTCAGGCACTTATTCACTTTTATTTTCTATTTTCAAACATTTTCATTTTGTCTGTGTTATACAATGTGCAGTGCCTTTTTGTAGCCAAAGATGTGGCGTACTGCTAGGCAACATGGCGTACACCTGGGCAGCTCTCCTGAATGCACTTTAAAAGAAGGTGATGAACGTAGTGAAGCTGCTAGGATCACTTGGGAAGAAGGAGGTGTTCAGAGTGTGAAAGGGTACAGCCCGGACACAGACAGGAGGACACATTTTCATTCATCACCACACGTTTATTCCTACTACTCTTATTTACAGTCACTATGTGCACCGCCACCAAACACCCCCCACAGTCTCTCAAGAGTCCAGGCTTCTCTCTAAGCACACCTCTCTTTCCTTCTCACACTCTTCAGGCCTCTCCTCGCCGCCTCCTCTCCGACCTCGTCCACCTCCTCACCCGACTCCAACCTTGATTGTCGGGAGGCAAACCCTTTTATAGGCAGCCGAATGCCGACCACACCCAGCCACCTGTGACAAGAGATAGGTTTTAATATGATGGTAATCAACCAGGAGTGGGTAGACTCTATTTAAAGAATGTTACATTCATAGTCTGAAGTCAAGAAAGATGTTTAAATGCCAGAAGGGACAACTAAACTGTAAAACCAAAAACAAGACCACACAACAAAATCATAGTCAAAAAACAAAGAAGATTCCAAGCTAGAAGTCCTTATACTATCTTGAGTTTTCCATAACTAAGTCTACTGCAAAGCTTATTTTACAGAAAAGATCTGTTTGCTTAACCATCTTAAACAGGGTGGTGCCAATGACATCACAATGTTGGGAACCATGTAACTAGCAACAGAGTCATTACTAGAAAAAACATGGCACTGCCCTCAAAACAACACACAAAATGATGGCAACTTCAGGAAAAACCAAACCCGAAATGACGTTACACTCGTAACATTAAAATAACTAGACAAGAAACATATATCTTAAAATTCCAAAAATGTAACAAAAACATATCAAGAAAGCTATAACACAGACAAAAGGATCAGAATACTAATATTTTGTTACACATCATGGACAAAAATCAAACAACTATTTAGGGATTTGTTTTGGCTGTAATTCTTGTTTTCCTAACCATGAATTTTGGTTTCGATGAAACATCATAAGACTTTTCATGAAACGCTCCCTGTTTGTTTCTTAACAACTCTTTGCTAATTCCACCAAAAAAAGACATTTACTCATTTCTGCGGACATCAAACCAAATTCAGTCAGACAGGACAGCTCAACCTGTTGTAATGATTATAATAAATTAATTATATGTACTCTAAGAGAGATCATGAAGTAGCAGATTTAATGTGAAATTCATTTTATATAATTTCCAACATAATTATTAAAACAGTGAACTTGGGCTTACTCTTTTTATTGTAGGCACACCATTCAAACCTGATATAAGAAGGTAAAGGTGAGACAAAGTATGGCTTGCTACCTTTTATCCCTAAGTATGTCTGAACATATATGTTAGAAGTTAATAATGAAACTTGATTCCTTTGTGTAATGGGCAGCTCTTCAGCATTCTTGTTGGTTTTGGCCTACTGACTCTAAAGGCAAACAGCAAAAGAACAAAGACTAAATCTAGTATTACACATTTATAATTCTTTCATGTGTGCTCAGTCAATACAACAGGAAATGCCAGACCAGTGAGATGCTCCAATTGTCCCAGTTTTGATAAATATATGAAATAGTGGAAGACAAAAAGTAGCCTTATTCTAAAACATTAAAAGGATATATGGGCCGAAATGTCTAGAAATAAAAGGTGACATTCTGAACCCTTATTCATCTATTCAGTAAAACAAATTGTAAAGCCATGACGTAATTAAGCACATGAAACAGACTGTAGGAAACAAACTGTGAGAATGCAGTTTATTTCAGTGCATTGTATTTAATATGCCTCTGTTTAAGTCAGCAATAATTACAGACTCAATGAGTGATGCTCAAGAGTGTGTGAAGGGTAATTTCGGTTGTTGCCAGCAGCACTAACCACCTGCATTATTATATAAAAAGACTGAACAGTAGTTGTGAGCACCACCTAGTGGTGTGAGAGTTAACAAAAGCATCCCAGGTAGCTTCTTTAAACCTAAAGTCATTCTTAACAGCCAGAATAGATTTACAGTATGGAAAGAATGTGTACAACCTTTAATTGCAAAAAACAAGGTGTGTTCTAAATATCAAATCATATTCTAAAAATAGCATTAGTTGCAAGACATATTGGTGCAAAAACATGCAGCAACAATACAGTACACGGTAGAATGGCACAGCTCACTAAACAGAGCAATAACAATAACTACACAATAAAAAAAATATGTACCCTTTACAAATGAAAAAAGTACCTAAATACATAAATATCAGACATAAGCATCCAACATGTATAACAAAAAAGAAGGAAAAATTGGTACATACAAGTAGCAAAGCTGTAGTAAATCTGAACCAGCTTTGGAAATTGTTTGCTAGTGCAAGTGTTTCCATAATGGGAACTCAGTCAAAAAACAATTCAGTAGTTTAATGGCCTAAAGGAAGAAACTGTTTGATAGTCTGGTGATATAGCAATACTAATTGCTAAAAGGCACCTTGGCAAATCCTTGATGGAGTGTGTGAAGTACTTGTATGTCATGATGGAAAGAGTTATCCTCAGGTGTCTCATGTCATAAATGTCCTGCAAAGAAAGTACATTGACCCAAATGATGTATCAGGCCATATTAACCACCCCTTGTAGAGACTTGCAGTCTACCATTGTGCTTCTGCTATGACTGACTGTGATGCAGCTAGTCAGTACACTCTCCACGGTCATCAGTAAAAGCTAATGAGGATCTGGCAAGACAGGCTGACTTTATGCATCTTTCTTAAAAAGTGAAGATGATGTTACGCCTTCTTAAGAAAAAAATTGGTGCTGAGGGACAAGGACAAGGAACTTATGGCTGCTCCCTCTTTCCACAGCAACTCCATAAAAGTCCCTCTAAATCTCCTGAAGTCTACCAAGACTGAGAGAAACATTGTTGTTATCACACCATTCAGTGTGAAGTTTAACCTCTTTATTGTGGGTGATCAAACGCTCTTCTTCTGTTGTGTCATCAGTAAAATCCATAGTATAGTTTGTGACAGGCTTGGTAACACAAGCGTTGGTAAAGATGGAACATAGCAATGGGCTGAGCACACAGCCCCCAGATGGTCTGGTTTTCAAAGTAAGCAGTTTGATGTGCGTTCTCATCACATCTATGGTCTATCAGTCAGGAATTCCTTGATCCACTTATAGTGCTCAGTCCATGGCCCAATTTTTGCTACCAGTTTCATGGGACAGATGGTATTGAATGCTGAGCTAAATTCAATAAACAACATTCTCACATTAGTGAGAGAGCTCAAGGTGAATGGAGATGTCTGAAAAAAAATCCAGATGTCAAGAAATGCCAAATTCAGAAGCCTGACTTTCAAATAAAAGTATGAATTTCTGGTTAAGCTGTTGGACTATCAGCATGAGGTTGCTTTCACCAGTATCCTACTGTGTGAGTGACAGCAAGTATCTTCATTTCTCAGGGATCAAAACCAAATGCCCCTTTCTGTTTTTTCAAGATTGACCAGGAGTGCAATTCACTTGTAACCAGGAGAAGCAATAAGAAGACACCAAGTTAATTGCTACACTATACTGCAGGTATGGGAGTAATCTCTAAAAATATTTACATGAAGAAGAATAAAAATTGTAGATAGGTTTCAACAAAAATAATGTCAAGAGACCTCACCAATTTAGCAATCAACCAAGATTAAATTCAAGCCGTAAATGAGAAGAATAAAACACTGGCACTAAAACAGTAATGGAATTATCCCTCAATCAGAAACAGGTAATACTAAAGAAGCATTTGCAGACACACAGTTACTTCTACAGTAGATACCAGACCAAGTCAACAAAGTTAAGCAAAATTAATCTCATAAGTTATATCCCAACACCGGTCAAAGTAGATGAATATGCAATGATTTAGGACTAGGACTAGGATTTAGGACTACCTCAAAGCTAAGGAAGTTTTTTAAAAAGAGAACTTAACCAAACAATAACACAGATGTGAATCAAAATCATCTTCATTTAACAGTAAGACACTGTCATCAAGTATTAAATAAGTCTTCACTCTTTTCACTACTCCACATAATCCAGAAATGTTCACTTTACACCTCATCCATTCTATTTTTCAAGGGTTAATGCTGAGCTAGAAGTCTGGAGCTTTCTTCAACTGTCTCTCTAACTGACTTGTGAGCGCGGATAATGGCTGTGACAGCATGCTATATCACACCTTCATGTGCAGAGTGTCAGTAAGGACTACATTCTGTTTTCCTTTTCTAGGTGAAATGCATTTTTCACACAGCAGTCATAAGAAGATACCTACAGCTGAAGGTCTGTAAAGGTGTAGGATAAACACATATATTTCTCAAGTTTTATTTTTAAACCAGCATTGTGACACTTGAGCATATTGGTAGTAAAAACATGCCAGCTATGCTTTAGAATTGTTATGAATGCTTTGCAAAAAGTATTTAAATAATGCAAAACTTTTGTGTAAGAGTTTAAGTAAAATAGTTATAATAATTACAAGATAAACAATGACATATCAATTTGGAAATGATTTCAGACAAAACCTCAAATACTGCACTAAGGAGCCACATAGAGTTTGGAAATGGCTAAGTTAACATATTTTGAAAGACAAGAATAAACTGAACCTGGTTTTGTAACATTCTTAAAATTTCTAATTATTTTGATATCAGAGCTGGAGGAGGGTTTTTTTCTTTTGGCTTGTTAGTCTTATTGCAACATTTATCTCCATATTAAATTATTTTCCAAGAACATATTGATCACAAAAAAATCAACAAGGCTACAGTCAACTAGCAATGGTGCACTGAATGGGATTTTCACAACGTGGTCTTGAAGCTTTTTGTAGAAACTGGGGGGGTTGAAAATTGAAGCAGAAAAGCAAAAAACTTGCTGCATTGAATGGATGGAATTTAAATGTCATTTGTTTAAGGGACAGAAGGAAATTCACTTGTGTGGGATCACTTAGGCAGAGAAAAGAACAAAATGTAGTTAAGCCAAATTCTACAAGAAACTTTCATACAATTATTAGAGGACTACCTGAAAAAATTAAATCACAGTACAGCAAACAGGCTTGTTTCAGTTTTACATTATAAGGGGAAAACCAGAACATACTGACTCGGTTTAAAAATGACAGACATTCTTGTTACATTTTATTGTATCAGTGAAAAGTCAAGCAAAATGACACCTTTTATTGGCTAACTAAAAAGGTGACAATATGCAAGCTTTTGAGGCAACTCAGGCCCCTTCTTCAGTTAACGTTTGTTTATTCTAATGTCAAGTAGTGTTTTTAAGCTAATAAAAACTTATGACTAGCTTTAAAAGTCATTTTCTTGCCTGGACTGAGACCTTTGCATGACATATATGCTTTTATATTCAATATACTGTACTGTCATTCATTTAAAAAATATATCTGAAATTCTTTCCAATTTAATGAGTCCTGAAGGAATTTTTAAAATAATAAGCAAAGATTGTATAATAGTGCTGGTCAAGCAAAAATATTGAACATTTACTATAAGTATTCTCCTTCTACCTTTTATTTTGTATGTTCGTAAAATGTAAAGTGCATGGCACACATTAGTAGACATTTAGTGAGTAAACACACAGAGGTGGGCTTCATTTGAGCCACTGGCAACTACCGTATATATTTGCGGATAAGTTCTCCTGCGGATAAGTTGGGACTTGATTTTACAGTATAATTTCTGGTATTTTATAATGTCGATCGTATAAGTCGAATGTGGAAAACTCGTGTCAGCGCGTGCTCCTAACCTCTCTCTCTCTATTGTGCTTACGTGACCACACGGTAACACCTGAACTATTCTGAAGCAACGTTTGCACTGATTTGTGTTTTTTGTATCTCAAACCCTCATACACCTTTATCGTAAGAGGATCCCTTATCTACGATGGAGCATTCGATCAGAAGAAAATATGAAGTTGATTTTAAATTAAATGTCGTTGAAGTAGCAAAAGAAATTGGTAACTGCGTTGCTGCAACAAAATTCGACGCGTCTGAGAAACTGATGCGAGATTAGAGGAGGCAAGAAGATGTAAAAAAAAAAAAAATTAAGTGTTGCATTTTTGAACAGGCGTATTAGTCGGGGTCTGATTTTATGATCAATTTTTTGGGTTTCAAGACCCGACTTATATATGAGTATATACAGTAACTGCTGATTGTCCACTGCACACTAACATTTTCAAATTACAGTCTACTGTAAGCAAGTGATGTTTTGGTCAGGGTTCCTCACCTGACTGGGGTTCAAATCTTTTTTGTTAATTTTTTATTCCTTTGTTTTTATTCCTTTGATTTTATTTATATATCAATGCCTTGTATGTTATAGGTGGTCCCCCACTGAGGTGGGGGACAACCTGCCCAAAACCACCAGCGACTGCCCTTATCCCTCAAAAGGTGAGGGTTTCCACAGATCTTGGCTGTTAATTTCGATTGCACTAGGGAGTGGTGAATTATTATGCTTTTTGCAATTATCTTGTGCTATTGTGATTTCCTGGATTTTCAAACCTGTGTTCTGTTTTCAGACTTTACTTTGGAATTGTGATTTGGACTAACTCACCTTGGATTGCCCTACCTTTTGAGACAAGTCCTTTTTGCCTTTTGTGCTCCATGGAGCTTCTTGTGTTACAGAGCAGTCTTGTACATAATAAATCATTTTATTTATAAAGATTTTGCATTTTCCCTATTAATAGCTAGCGTTTTGATGGTAATAGCCCTGTCTAGTGGCTTTGGGATGTCTAGTTAGTAACAAAGTATCACTTCAAGAAAAGCTGTATACACTTATATTTACTGTGCCTACAATGTCTGTAAATGGACATTATTATTTGTCAAAATAATGCTTGTCTATTTGTTGGCTAATTACATGCAAGAAAAATAAATAAATGTAATTGCTGTGAGTCAGCATGTGAAATCTTCAATGTGACAATAGTCTTTCTGTACATATTATGCTCAATTAACTTAGCATGGAATACTTCGATGATTCATGCATTAAGCGGCAGTAGATATTAAGGAAGTTTAAGCTTTGATGAATATTAACAAGAACTCTGAGGATTGTTAGATGTAAGAATATGAACAGTATGTTATGTTTGCTGTAAAAAGGAGGCAAACTTTGTATAATGGAGGTGACCAGAAATAAAAACATCAAAAAATACAAGTAAGAAGATTGTAACTGAGAATCCGTCTTCTCCGCCTAATTGTAATCTAAAAACCAAAGTCAAAGCCAAAAAGGCGTCTATTAACACTAATTAACAGCTCAATAGCAACAAAAAGAGATGTCTTTTTATTACAGGCATCCTTTTAACCTGTCACGTCAATGATGTCAGGAACAAAAACAACCACTAAGGCCACACCTCTGGAAGTGTCATGCATTAAAATTAACATGACATCAAAACAAGACATGTTTACTACTAGAAAACAACATTTTAGAAAGAAAACAAATGTCAGAAATGAATACTGCAACCCAAAAAAAACAATAATTGCATATGATGAACAGCAAAACAGGCTCAGAAAAAATAAAAAAATAATGAAGAATACCAATGACAACACAGCAATATATAACAAAGAGTAATATATTTGTTTCCTTAATTACTAAAAGTGGCAAAATATTTATAAATTCATGTCAGGGACTAATCCTGTACCAAACACAAATCCATCACAGGCCACAAATGCCAGTTTAGTGTCACCAATTAACATTTAGTTCTTTAGGATATTGAAGAAAAGCCCGAAAATCTATATAAGAGCACAAGGAAAGATGTAGGAAATGTATAAAGTTCACACAAACCATGGCTGGGAGAGCAGCACTAATCATTGTGCCAACATGTGGCTCTCAGAATATTCATCAAAATCGAAGTTTTATGAATGCTACGAGCAGTACATATACAGTAATCCCTCACTTATCGCGGGAGATAGGTTCCAAGGCCGACCGCGATAACTGAATTTCCGCGAAGTAGGGACACCATATTTATTTAATTATTTAACGTGTATTTGGACGTTTTTAAACCCTCCCTGTACTGTTTACAACCCACCCTTTACTCTATTAATAACAGGGACAACTGCTAAGCAATATGAAATCGGTAGATAAGTTTACACTTACTGTATAGCGAAGTACACGTAGCTATATATGACGTGATGATGGTGATGAATATGCTGCGCAGTAAAAATGATGACGATGAAGGTGATGATGACTTTTACTGCACAGCCGATGACTGTATTTAACGTCTCTTCAGACGGCGGTGCCATTTCCTGGGGCACCTCCTCCACGGTTTCCGAAGGTGTATCCGTAGTAGTAGTAGCAGTAGTAGTAGGAACTGGCTCTTTTTTGCGAGGCTGCAAAAACATTGTGATCGGCAGTTGCTGCCGCTGCTTCTTTTTCCGGTCGAAGAGCAGCTTGTAGGCGGTCATGACGTCGTCGACCTTGTTGCAAAGATTCCTAAAGCAGATTCCATCCAGACTACTGCCTTATCACGTCCACTTGCAACTCGTTTTGCACCCTGGTTAAAGGACACTTCGGCCGTAGATCTTATATGCTTTTCCTCCTTTTTAAATAAAAAGAATCGTGGACTCACTGATGCTGTAATGGTGTCCTGCAGTGGTGTAGCTGTTCCCTTCCTTCAACATATCCAAAACTTTTACCTTTTCTGCAATTATTGTTGGCGCTTGGACACGGCCCCTGAAGCAGTAGCACGTTAATGCTGAATGAGTGAGATGAGACTTCCTGGTTAATGCAGCACTCCGTCGCTGAGCCAATCAGCAGCACACAGGAACTTAACTGCGTGCTCTGATTGGGTAGCTTCTCAGCCATCCGCCAATAGCATCTCTTGTATGAAATCAACTGGGCAAACCAACTGAGGAAGCAAGTACCAGAAGTAAAAAGACTCATTGTCCGCAGAAACCCGCAAAGCAGCGAAAAATCCGCGTTATATATTTAGATATGCTTACATATAAAATCCGCGAGGTCGTGAATCTTCGTAAAGTGAACCGCGAAGTAGTGAGGGATTACTGTAGTTGCCAGCTAACAGTGCTTGCCAGTGGGATCCCTTTGTCATAAAAATTGTGATGCCAATTATATCTGAACATGAAGACAGGGCAATGATAGTTTTTCTGTTGATTCATTGGGACAATAGAAAATAAAGTTAAAAAATGAAGCTGTTACAACACTTAAAAATTATACACTATAGCACGGACTTCTGAAAAAACAATCAGAAGTAATCGTTTTTGATGTTTTTCTGGGGTTTAGACAACCAGAAATACCAATTGTTATGTCCTGGGTATCAAAAGGAAATGCATTGGATTACCACACAGTAGAGACTACTAAAGTGACCATCATGTTACACAATTAAATGTAACGACCGCAATTCCGGACTCTCATTGCCTCTGTTTCAAACTATACAAGTTGAAGTCGCATGTGGTGACCAATGTTCTTCATGACCTTTCATCACAATTCCAAGTCTCATTTGTACAGCTAATCAACTGTCAAAGAACTGTCATGGTCACCTTAGTGACTGAATAAGGGTCTGCTAAGTACTGTATGCTGAGTTCAGTTGAATTCTCGCCTTTTTTCCTTTCTTTCTCGAACAGTCAGACATTTATATTGACTGATAAGTTGACAAAGCATCTCCAAATACTAGCTTTCCTTCATTTCTTGCAAACATTCTTGTTCTTCACTGTTTGTAAGCATTAAATGCATTTCACTACCAGATTAGTACTCATTGGACGCCAACACAAATTGTGACTCACTATGATAAAATCAAACTAATTTAATTTTGTCACAGTGAGTTGCACAGCAGTAAGCTGAGTAGCAGGAGACTGAGACTGTTAATGACTCACTGTGATTTTGTAAATATAAACTAGCATTGATAATCATGGGAAAATCAATAAATTTACACATACACATATCTGTATACAGAACAAATTCACAAAAAGAAATCCAAAATAATAGTTACCTCATGCAATACATTACACCACTGAACAAAAAAAAATGACTGAGGCCCAAAACAGCTGACTTATTTTGGTCAAAACAGCCACAAACGATCCTTTGTCAAATAGATTAGCCATATGTAATATAAAACATAACTTCAATGGATACCTATCAGTAGTCTTTACCAGACTTTTAAGATTAAACCTGTATCTGTTAGGAGCACTTTAGGGTGACAACAGCCAAAACATGTTGACATGCATTAGAAGTGAAGCGTTATGTCCACCGTTGTCAATGTTGTACATGAACTAGTTCAAAAAGAGCGCATTCATTGAACAAATTCATTTTTTTAAGAACGGTGAACTTAACGTAACGTATTTGCAAGTGAAGAACTTGAACGTGAGCTAGTTCAGTTTTATGTGACATTCTGGATCTGGTTTAGGTCCAGATTAAATGTTTTGCCTTACCCTGTAATGTAGGGGTGGAGCTGAATCTGAATGTGGTATTCAGATAAGCACAAATAGTGGATTTTTACGAATATTTATTTTGTATGAATTTTTTGGCATTTATTTGTATTCGTAAAAAATAATGTAAAATCAAATAGGCACTGTCTGTGTCTGCCTGCTTGTGCTTAAGCTGCACCCCCACTGACACGAGCATGCAGTGAAGCTCTGCTTTCGCTTTTAGGAAAACGTTGTACTTCGCAATGACACTTTATATTTTTCCCCATTGGACATGCAATATGTGATGCGAACTTTGACCAGCAGCGTAATGTGTCACACAGTTGGAAATAGAGCAGTAATTTACATGCATACAGTGGAACCTCGGGTCACGACCATAATTCGTTCCAAAACTCTAAAATTCGTTCCGGTTGTAAACCGATTTGGTTGTGACCCAAAGTAATTTCCCCCATAGGATTGTATGTAAATACAATTAATCCGTTCCAGACCGTACGAACTGTATGTAAATATATTTTTTTAAAGATTTTTAAGCACAAATATAGTTAACTATACCATAGAATACACATCGTAATAGTAAACTAAATGTAAAACCATTGAATAACATTGAAAAACCTTGAACAACAGAGAAAACTAACATTGCAAGAGTTCGCGCTATAGCCTTACGACCCGATCGCTATAAACACTTTTTTTTTTTTAATGAGTTTTAAGCACAGGGAAAAAAAGGAACATTTGAACAAATTCAAACTTTATTTAAAACCCAACCATAAACCACCAAGAAAGTAACATTGCAGGAGTTCACGCTAATAGCCTTACGACCAGATTGCTGTAAACACTTTTTTTTAATGAGTTTTAAGCACAGGGAAAAAAAGGAATATTTGAACAAATCCGAACTTTATTTAAAAACCAACCATAAGCAACCAAGAAAGTAACATTGCAGGAGTTCATGCTAATAGACCTACAACCCGATCGCTGTGTAAACTTTTTTTTAATGAGTTTTAAGCACAGGGAAAAAAATTAACATTTGAAAAATCCATAATTTAATAAACAACCAAGAAAAGTAACATTGGAAAAATTCATGCTACGAACCGAAAAATGCACATTTGAAAAATCCGTAATACAAAAACTAACCATAAACCAGCAAGAAAACTAACCTTGCATGAGTCAAGTTCTGGCATGAAGGAAGTGAGAAGAAACTGCATGGAGAGGAGGTTACAGTTTAGAGGGAGAGTCCGGCTCCGCGATGGAGGGATGTTCTCCTTCAGGTGTTTTCTCTGTTGTGATTTCTTGGGTTTCTGGTGTTTTTAGCTGTTTAGCTGGTGGATCAGACTTCGCGAAATAGCGGTCTAATGTGACTTGCCTTTTCCTACGCATTAAAATTTTTCGGAAATGTGAGACGACATTGTCGTTCATCATGTTTATCACTCTGTTCGTAACTGCTTTGTCAGGGTGGTTCTTTGTGAAAAAATCCTGGCACTCGTTCCATTTTTCCATGATGGCTTTTATCGCAGCAGTTTTTATAACCACCTTTTCCTCTTCTTCCCCGGAGGACTGCTCCTTGGTGAGCAACCTAAGCTGCTCTTGCTGGAGTTCAGCAAGTTCCTCTGTCATCAGCTCCTCCTTGTGATCCAGGACCAGCTCCTCAATGTCCTCATTGTCCACTTCAAGACCCATGCTCTTGCCCATGGACACAATCTCATTCACAACAGGAGGCTCAAAGCTTTCTAAAACCTGTTCAGGAACGCATTCAGGCCAAAGTTTCTTTCAGGCCGAGATCAAGGTCCGGTGTGTGACGTCTTCCCAGGCTTTATCAATGAGGCTAATGCAATGAACGATATTAAAATGGTTCTTCCAGAATTCTTTCAGGGTCAAAGACGTCTCCTCAGTCACATTGAAACACCTGGGGCCTTATGCATAACGCCGTGCGTAGAATTCGCACTATAACATGACGTAAGCACAAAAGCCAAAATGTGCTTACGCACAGAAAAATCCAGATACAGGAATCTGTGCGTTTGCCAACTTCCGCGTTCTTCAGCTACATAAATCCCGCTCAGCGTGGAAATAAACGCACATGCACGCGCTTTCTGTCCCGCCCCGACTCCTCCCAGAATTACGCCTCTTTGAATATGCAAATCAATATAAATAGCCCTTAAGCCCAGCGTTCTGTGAAAAGGCAATGGCAAAAGTACGAGGAAAAATAGAAGAATTTCAGCGAATACCAAATGGAGGCAAAGAAAAACATACTATTTGTTGGTTTAAAAAGTTATATAAGCAACAAAAGGAAGTTGATCGAGTGACATAGCTTATCGGAGAAACTCGAAAGCTCAAGTTCACAAAGTCGCACAGTGCCCAAAATAAAAAAGTTGTCACATATCAAAGTCGGCGTGAAAAGGCAAGTTGTAGCCCACCGTCTGAGTGTCATATGAAAGCTTATTAGGGTACAGTGAAAAAAAAGGCACACAGTGTGAAAAAAGTACGAAATGTCAACTTTAATCTCGAAATTTCCACTTTAATCACGTAGTTTATTTTCTCATTAAAGCAGAACATCATAAACTTCATTTTAAAATCGTTTAATTTACTAGTTTCTCAAATCCCATCTTAACTAAAGTAGCACGTTAAATGCTTTGTTTTGTATTTGATCTTATATGTGCTCTATGTGCCTGAATCACTACGTGCTCTTCCTCCGACAGGACACAGAATCCATTTCGTTCGTAATATTACAGCTCTCTGAGTAATTAAAATACTGAGAAGTATACGTGATATCATTTTCATGATGATATGAGTTAAAGCATGTTATTAAACATGGGAACACGGTGACGCAGTGATTGTTCATGTCTTACACCAAGATGCTTGCTGCGCCATGCTCGACCTTCAATGAAATGCTTTATTACAAAAGTACTGTCTTTTTCAAATGTACTAACCCCCAATTCCTGTCCTTACTTTTCTTTCTCCAAATACCCAATCGCCACACAATCAGCTCTGTAATAGACGTTAAGCCATCTGTAAGCTTAGAACGGCGATTCTTCAAAACGTTTAAGGAACATCGAAATATCTTCGTAATGTTTAATTATTCTATCCATCTATCCTTCCAGTGTGAAAACAGCGCGAGGCAGGAACAAACCATGAACGAAGCTCAAGCTCGTTAGCGCTGCAGCACCGTGTAGTTAAAGTTAAAGTTTTATCTGTATGATATAATCAACATATTTTGCTGCATTTCATCTTAAAAATGATATCGTCCATCATACGTAAATACGCGCTTTATAAAGTGGCTCAGGATGTGCAATATTATAACTGTATCATAAGTACAATTACCTCACGGTAACTTCCAAGTACAAACAGTTCTACAAGGAGCACTTGAGCCGCCGTTGTGGATGTGGATCTAAGAAAGGGTAACCACACAGGAACAGTAGCACTGCTTTGACACTGGGTGGCGCCAGTCTGCAAAACCTAACGGAGAACTTGCGTACGACAGGGTATGAGGTACCATGGAAAAGTGCATGGCTTTACGCCAAGTGTAGGTTTTATACATCGCGATTTGAATGTGGTAACGTTCTTACGCAACATTTCTGTGCGTACGCACCATTTATACATGAGGCCCCTGACGAAAAGTCCTTTGGTGTACAGCTTCTTAAAATTTTAAATAACCTGCTGGTCCTTGGGCTGCAGAAGAGGAGTTGTGTTGGGGGGGAGGAACACGACCTTAATAAAGTCGTACTCCTCGACCATATCGTCAACCAAATTTCGAGGGTGTGCTGGTGCATTGTCCATCAGAAGAAGGCATTTTTTAGGCAGGTTATTCTCTTCGAGATATTGCTTCACGGTGGGAGCGAAAGCCTTGTGCAGCCATTCCAAAAACAAGGTCCTTGTGAGTCAACCCTTCGTGTTTGCCCTCCGCATCACGGGCAGTCTGGCTTTGTTTACATTGTGCTGCTTGAAAGCACGAGGGTTCTCAAATTGGTAAACGAGTAGCGGCTTGATTTTTACGTCGCCACTAGCATTAGCACACAGTAAAACGGTTAACCTGTCCTTCATTGGTTTATGGCCGGGCATAGCCTTCTCTTCCTGGGTAATGTAGGTCCTCTTCAGCATCCTTTTCCAGAACAATCTGGTCTCATCGCAGTTGAAGACTTGTTGCGGGATGCAGCCTTCATCCTCCACTAATTTTGTGAAATTTTTCATGAATTCTTTCGCAGCTTCAGCGTCAGAACTTGCAGCCTCTCCATGCTTTACCACACTATGAATGCCACTTCTCTTGCGAAACTTTTCAAACCATCCTCTACTGGCTTTAAATTTCTCACTTTCAACACTCATAGAAGGATAGTTTTGCAGCAAATCGCCATGAATCTTCCTGGCTTTCTCGCATAACATTGCCTCGCTTACACTGTCCCCTGCAAGTTGCTTCTCGTTCAGCCACACTAGCAACAGTGTTTCCACCTCTTCCAGCACTTGAGGCCTCTGCCTGGTTAACACTGTAACTCCTTTTGCAACATCAGCTGCTTTAATGGCCTCTTTCTACTTTAGAATAGTCAAAATCGTAGATTTGGACTTCTTGTACTTGAAGGCAAGATCAGTAACATGAACGCCACGCTCATACTTTTCAATAATTTCTTTCTTAACTTCGATTTCAATTTTCTTCAAAACTTTCTTCTCACCACTCTTCACTTGCTTAGAAGCCATGGTTAACTGCAAAAGCACACAAAATACTGTAGAGCACAAAGAGTTCACTGGTAAAGCACGCACGTCTGACTGAGAACAATGAACAGGGAGAGGCTGAACACATGTTTAAATGCAGTAATCGACGCATACAAACCAGAAGGGAAATGAAATAGAGCACAAAGAGTTCACAGCGGAAGCACGCACGCACATGCAAGCACACACGTCTGACCGAGAACAATGCAACCCATGTGGAAATCATCAGCGCGCACAAACCGAAAGGGAAACTGGCTTGTTCGTGTACCAAGTGTGTGGTTGTGTACAGATGCAAAAGTTTGACAAACTTTTTGGTCGTAACCTGATTTGTACATGTTCAGAGACGTTCGTGAACTGAGGTTCCACTGTACTTGCATCTATTTAATTTCTTTTTTGACCGGGAGGATATTAGCATATACGGTTATACGTGTTCGTTGCTGGATATAACTCAATAAACTGTATTTAAATAAAAAAGTCTTCATAATTATTGTATTTTATTCAAGAACACTGTAATAGCTGTCACATACGTGCAAATAGGAGGTAGCTGAAGAGCTCAAAGACTAATGGTAACACATCTGCCCAGGGGGCGGCGGGGTGCACTAACTCTCTTTCTAAGTCACCTGCAGACCTTTCCTGGGAAATCCCACCAGGAACCGCTGCCTCATTTCCGGTCCCGGCCCCAAGAATGACATCACTTCCGGCCCCAGCCCCGAGGACAACATCATTTCCGGCCCGGACTTCCTATAAAGCCTCATTCCCTTCCCCTTGGAATTTCAGTTCTGTTTTAGACTCAGTCTTGTAAACTACTTTTGCTTACATTTCTCTAACTTTGCAGCCAGGAACAGATTATACGGGTGGCTGCCCCAAACCTTTCCCATGTCTGAAGTCTCATGCTTTCACATAGCCTAATATAAGGCATGCAAAATTGAAAAAAGTAAACTCTTGGGTCATTTATTCTCACTCTTTAAAAAATACAAAATGAACTGAACATGAACTAGTTCAAACTTGAAATGGTAAACTATAAATGTGAATTTATTCATTTTAATCTGTGTGAACTGAACTTTGAGCTAGTTCTTGTGAGGTGTGAACTTGCACAACACTGACCGTTGTCATTCTAAGGCAGTGCACAAGAGAAATAAAACATGTACCGCTTGAAAGAAAATGGGTGATGCTTTTATAATTTAAGACAGCTCATACATTAAACTTCATGATGGCCATGAGTGATTTAACTCCATTTCAAATTTTCAAATGTCATCTTAATTGAACGATCTTAAAGAATTAATTTACCAACAGGAGATAAGAAAACGAGTATCAGGCCAAACAAAACTTACCAGGCATTCACTGTACAGGTTCATCACTGCAATTAAGTTTATATCAAGAAGGCATTGAAAATGAGTAAGATTGTTTTTATCAATTTGATATCTTTTTTTTAAAATGTTGCCTTACAGTCTGACGTATTTCAGAAAACGTAATCCAACAGAAGCATGAAACTTTCTCAAATGTGAATATTTTTGTAAATATCTTAATCTCATCTATGCAACATCTGGGATTGTGTGACTACTCCAGAGATTCATGTCTCTGCTGTTGCTTAGGGCTCCTTCTGACCTCTGAACTGCCCACTCCTTCGAAGTCTGCTTGTGTCTGCTTTTGAAGTGCCTGCAATTTTAAAATTCAAACCTGGCTTTATTTTATCTTCTAGTTGTCTAAAAACCCTGACACTTTATTTGTTTTCTTCTTTGTCCTTGTCTGCTTTGACATACAGTACAGACTGTGCCTATATAAGATGATGCACCCCATATGTGAAGTAGGACCATAAAATTCTCTTGAGATTGGGTAAAAGAAAATTTAAATAACAAAACGTTGAATGATCACCTCCTTCAGAGCTCTCACCTTCTGTACATGCAAACTTGTTTCACCGGTCTTCCTAGTGGCTAAATAATTTTTGGTGGTCGTCTTCAGGAATTACCCTTGAAGTTGCTGGAGGCCCTCTGACTCTTAACCTTACATCTTTCCTTCAGTGGACATGTGCGCTCCCTGTATACTAATAGCTGTTTGGGCTACCCTCCGGCAGTGATATCTCTTGAATAACAAGCACTGAAATATGGCACCATTGACATGGCTGTAATAAAAATTCCATATACAGTACATATTTTGTTAATATTATGTAGTTTGGCAGTTAAGGTAATTGTGGCATTCAGTTTACTTTATTATTTTCTTGTCAAGACTGTTTATTGAGTTTAGAGTCTGAGTGGTTACAATTATAATACACTAACAGTAAAGTACACAACTTTGGGACTTTAGCACATTTAAGTAAACATTTCATGGTAATCCAAAAGTAAACCAAAAAAAAAAATCTCAAAAATTTCTTTGATGTGCCCCCCTGCATTGAATTCTTTTCCATGTGCAGTATATGCTAGCATCTATAATGAAAAGTCTTTTACTGTATGTTCTTTCCATAGTTTGAATGAATTTTGTAAAGGATCCTCCAAAACTTTAAAAATCTTAAGTGTCTATTGATACAGGCATCATTACTGTGTGATCACTATGTGACTTGAGTACCATTGTATGCACATCACTCATTACTCATTCCTATACCATATCTGATGGCGTCTTTACGTATTATTTAAGTACTCCGGTACTTTAGTTACATACTTTAGTTACATAACAATAGTGCTGGTAATTACTTAGAAAGTAGAATGCAAGATGAGACACTTAATGTAAAGATCCATATACGCATATCGTTATTACATAGCAGAGATTAAAACTGATCTTCATCCGAAAATAAGAGAACAAGAGACAGATGAAAAAAATACCATGAATGTAAAAATAAACACAGATTGTTAGATGACAGTATAAAATATTTATGTGAAGTGTTTAAAAAAACACAGGGTCTGCTCATGCTGCCTATTTGTTAAACATGCTGGAAATAAATTATGCCCTTTTCATATTATGGAGTAGCCACCCACCTGCTTTTATGAAACTGTTTTCCAAAAACTCAAAAGGGAGGAAAAATAAATTGTCAAGTGTTTCTGCCAAAAAAGACCAATGGAAAAAAATAATAATAATTTATTCCAAAGGGGGCAGATTTGGCAACAAGGAAAAAATGCACTTTTCTTTCTGTGCAATTAGATGTCTTGCAGTAAGATCAAAACATTAAGTATTGTGTTTGGACAGTGCCCCAGTGGGCAATTGAACAACAGCTTTTGTTGTTTTATAGAAATTTAGACTTATTTGATTTTCCACTTCCCTTTCTTTCCTCCCCCATATACTCTCAAGAGCAGCCCAGGAGATATACAGTAGGATTAAGCGGTGCTCTGAGACTCTCTGCTCCACAGTCAATAAGGGTAAAGGTCAAAAGGACACCATTGCTGGAAACATAACAATAGTTCTAGAAGTGAAACAATAGAATTAAACAATCAATACCATAGAAGACAGGCAAATGACTTTCATTTTGCCAGCTTTTTTAACTATGCTTGAGTTGTGAAATGTTTACTTTAGATTGTGCAGTAGTTGCCTCATAGACAAATAATAGAAATCTCAAACCAGAGAACACTGAGTGTTTACTATGATATACGACCCTACGATTTGATAAAGCAGATTCAGTAAATACATGAAGGAATGCAACTTCATTAAAGAATGCACAACTTCAGTGCATACACATAGCCTGGAGTCAACAGTGCAGAACAAGCACCCCAGCATCTTACAGTGGCTCTCACTCATTGCCATTTAAGTATCAGTAACTTGAAAACTCTGCAGCTTTTCATATTTAATGTGAATTTTTTATTACAGATATGACTGACCAGCATCACAATGTGGGTTGTTTATTTCTGGTTCTATAACGGCCTTTGTACCTCTAGCTGTGGATCTGTGTGGATTCAGCCTTCGATGGATTAGAGCTCTGTCCTGGGCTGGCATAGGCTTTGGCTCGCCATCGCCTGTGAATTGGAGTAAATGGATTTGAGAAAGTGATTTAAAGATACTAATCATTTTCTATACACATGGGTGTTTTGTGTTCATATACAGTATCACTGTACATGTAGATCTGACTTATGCAGAAATTAAGCAAAAAAAATAGCAGATCGAACATGAAAGACACTTAAGCACTGGACTGCAAACCACAGGGCTGCAGTTTTAACCTATGCCTATGACTTATAATGTGACCCTAAACATACAGGGCATTGTCGCCTATACTCAGCTTCTTCACTGCAAACTAATAACAAAACAAAATAACAAGAGTGAAAGGATAAAGAAATTGTTTGCTGCATTTGGAAAGTGGGAATTCGTTTAATGTCAAGTTATAAATAACTTGGGGGTTTCTTTCAAGGTGTTACTGCTCAAAGGAGGCCCAGGCAATTTAAAGGTTTATGTCTGTGGGATGCACAAACCAGTGTGTTTCTTCGTGACGGTCCCAAGCCCGGATAAATGGGGAGGGTTATGTCAGGAAGGGCATCCAGTGTAAAATTTGGCCAAATCAATATGCGGACAACAACACAAATTTCCATACCGGATCGGTCGAGCCCTGGGTTAACAACGACCGCCACTAGTACTGTTAGCCAACAGGGTGCTGGTGGAAACTGGGCTACTGTTGGCCAGAGAAGAAGAGGGGGGAGACGTATCCAGAGGCAGGAGGAGAGGAAGAAAGAGAGTGGAACTGAGGGTAGGAACTTTGAATGTTGGCAGTATGACTGGTAAGGAGAGAGAGTTAGCAGATATGATAGAGAGAAGGAAGGTTGATATATTGTTTGTGCAAGAGAATAAATGAAAGGGGAGTAAGGCCAGGTGGATTGGAGGTGGATTCAAATTGTTCTATCATGGTGTAATGGGAGGAGAAATGGGGTAGGGGTTATTCTGAAGGAACAGTATGTCAAGAGTGTTTTGGAGGTGAAACGAGTGTCAGGCAGAGTAATGATTATGAAGCTGGAAATTGGAGGTGTGATGATGAATGTTGTTAGTGCATATACATCACAAGTTGGGTGTTCAATGGGTGAGAAAGAAGATTTTTGGAGTGAGTTGGATGAAGTGATGAACAGTGTGCCCAAGGGACAGAAAGTGGTGATTGGAGCGGATTTCAATGGACATGTTGGTGAAGGGAACAGTAGAGATGAGGAGGTGATGGGTAGGTATGGTGTCAAGGAGAGGAATGAAGGTCAGAGGATAGTGGATTTTGCCAAAAGGATGGAAATGGCTGTGGTGAATACGTATTTTAAGAAGAGGGAGGAACATAGGGTTACATACAAGAGTGGAGGAAGATGTACACAGGTAGATTACATCCTAAGCAGAAGAGTTGATCTGAGAGAGATTGAAGACTGCAAAGTGGTGGCAGGGGACAGTGTAGTTAAGCAGCATTGGATGGTGGTCTGTAGGATGACATTGGAGATCAAGAAGAGGAAGAGAATGAGGGCAGAGCCAAGGATCAAATGGTGGAAGTTGAAAAAGGAAGACTGCAAGGATGAGTTTAGGGAGGAGGTGAGACAGGCAGTGGGTGGCAGTGAAGAGTTACCAGACAGCAATGAAACTACAGCAGATGTAGTAAGGGTGACATCAAGAAGGGTGCTTGGCATGACATCTGGAAAGAGGAAGGAGGAAAAGGAAACCTGGTGGTGGAATGAGGAAATACAGGAGAGTATACAGAGGAAGAGGATAGCAAAGAAGAAGTGGGACAGTCAGAGAGATGCAGAAAGTAGACCAGAGTACAAGGAGATAAGGCGCAAGGTGAAGAGAGAGGTAGCGAAGGCTAAAGAAAAGGCATATGATGAGTTGTATGAGAGGTTGGACACTAAGGAGGGAGAAAAGGACCTGTACCAATTGGCTAGATAGAGGGACCAAGCTGGGAAAGATGTGCAGCAGGTTAGGGTGATAAAAGATAAAGGTGGAAATGTACTCACAAGTGAGGAGAGTGTGTTGAGCAGATGGAAAGAGTACTTTGAAAGGCTGATGAAGAAAGAGAATGAGAGAGAGAAGAGATTGGATGATGTGGAGATAGTGAATCAGGAAGTGCAATGGATTAGAAAGGAGGAAGTAAGGACAGCAATGAAGAGGATGAAAAATGGAAAGGCCGTTGGTCCAGATGACATACCTATGGAAGCATGGAGGTGTTTAGGAGAGATGGCAGTGGAGTTTTTAACCAGATTGTTTAATGGAATCTTGGAAAGTGAGAGGATGCCTGAGGAGTGGAGAAGAAGTGTACTGGTGCCGATATTTAAGAATAAGGGGGATGTGCAGGACTGCATTAACTACAGGGGAATAAAATTGATGAGCCACAGCACACAGTTATGGGAAAGAGTAGTGGAAGCTAGGTTAAGAAGTGAGGTGATGATTAGTGAGCAGCAGTACGGTTTCATGCCAAGAAAGAGCACCACAGATGCAATGTTTGCTCTGAGGATGTTGATGGAGAAGTTTAGAGAAGGCCACAAGGAGTTTCATTGCGTCTTTGTGGACCTGGAGAAAGCATACGACAGGGTGCCTCGAGAGAAACTGTGGTATTGTATGAGGAAGTCGGGAGTGGCAGAGAAGTACTGTATGTAAGAGTTGTACAGGATATGTACGAGGGAGGTGTGACAGTGGTGAGGTCTGCAGTAGGAGCGACGGAGGCATTCAACGTGGAGGTGGGATTACATCAGGGATCAGCTCTGAGCCCTTTCTTATTTGCAATGGTGATGGACAGATTGACAGACGAGATTAGACAGGAGTTCCTGTGGACTATGATGTTTGCTGATGACATTGTGATCTGTAGCGAGAGTAGGGAGCAGGTTGAGGAGACCCTGGAGAGGTGGAGATATGCTATAGAGAGGAGAGGAATGAAGGTCAGTAGGAACAAGGCAGAATACATGTGTGTAAATGAGAGGGAGGTCAGTGGAATGGTGAGGATGCAGGGAGTAGAGTTGGCGAAGGTGGATGAGTTTAAATACTTGGGATCAACAGTACAGAGTAACGGGGATTGTGGAGGAGAGATGAAAAAGAGAGTGCAGGCAGGGTGGAACGGGTGGAGAACAGTGTCAGGAGTAATTTGAGACAGACAGGCATCAGCAAGAGTGAAAGGGAAGGTCTACAGGACGGTAGTGAGACCAGCTATGTTATATGGGTTGGAGACGGTGGCACTGACCAGAAAGCAGGAGACAGAGCTGGAGGTGGTAGAGTTAAAGATGCTCAGATTTGCACTGAGTGTGATGAGGATGGATAGGATTAGAAATTAGTACATTAGAGGGTCAGCTCAGGTTGGACGGTTTGGTGACAAAGTCAGACAGGCGAGATTGCATTGGTTTGGACATGTGCAGAGGAGAGATGCTGGGTATATTGGGAGAAGGATGCTAAGGATAGAGCTGCCAGGGAAGAGGAAAAGAGGAAGGCCTAAGCGAAGGTTTATGGATGTGGTGAGAGAGGACATGCAGGTGATGGGTGTAACAGAACAAGATGCAGAGGACAAAAAGATATAGAAGAAGATGATCCACTGTGGCAACCCCTAACAGGAGCAGCCGAAAGAAGAAGAAGATGTCTGTGGGAAAAAGGAACTTTATCATTCCCCTTCTCCCCACTCATGCTTAATGAGTGTACACTCTCTCCACCCTGTGTACAGCTGTGCCACACGATTCTCCTTTCAAATAAAAATTGGTTGAATTTTTGAGTACCGCTCTGAAATTTTAAAGTACACCTCCCTGTAACATCAGTGTTTGGAAACTTCCTTTTGATTACAGTAACTACTGAACCGCACCTAAGTGCTCCACCGGTCGTTGTGTCTCTACTTCCACGTTAAGGTCTGTTTAAACTCGATTCATTCAATCAGCTTTCTGCTTTCTTTTTTAATTTTTGAAATTTGGGGAGAATGTAGAATCTCCAAGGGCTAGGGAAAGGAGGTTGTGTTAGGTACTGTTGGTGATGAATTTGTTTGTTGTCATCTCCTGTACAATCTCATGGATTTCTTTCTGGGTTTTGGGTTATATGGGTTCTTTGATTTTTCTATAATATTCTTTATTTTATAACTGTCTATTTGCCTCTATTATATAGTGTGATATATGGCCGGCAGTTTATCCCAGCCAATACCCCCACACCACTAGATGGAGTCCTCCCTGCAACATGGAGGGGCCCCGAATTCCCGCAGGGCATCATGGACATTGGAGTTTTACTTCACAGCCCGGTTGGATAACGTGGGGGCCCCCACAGGACGCTGCAGGGAGGCACTGGGATTTGTATTTTCCATATAGCCCGGAAGTACTACCTCGTCACGAGGACGGAAGAAGCGAAGTACCTGGAAGTGTTATGAAATCACGTGGACTGAGGGACAGAGGCACTTCCGGGTCAAGGGGTATAAAAGGACTGTGGGAGATCCCAGCAGAAACCTGAGTTAGGAGGGTGTGGAACAGAGCTGCTGGGAGTGGAGGATTGTGATTGAGTGTATTGATTATTGATTTATTTGTGTATAGTGGAGGTGGAGGTGCTTTATGCACAGTATTATTATAATAAATTTAATTATTGGACGTTTACCTGGTGTCAGAATGTGTTGTCTGTGGGTTCAGGGGTCGACAGTGCCCCCTATCTGTCACAATAGCCACTTGTGTCCATTGCAACTACACTTCCTTTGTCAGCTGGTTTGATTACAATATCTGTCAGTTCTTTCAAATATTTGAAAGCCTTACTTTCTTCTACTGTGCAGTTGTCTTTTTCTCTTCTGTAATATTCTGGTATTCTCTTAATTTGTGTTTCATTATTTTTGATAAATTGTGAAATTTCTTTTGAAATGTGTTTTACTTTTGGTTCCCAAACAGATTTGGGCAAAATTTCTTGGGTGGCACTCCTTTCATAAAAATCTGCTAGTTTGATTTTTCTGGGGAAATTTTGGATATCTAACCAGCTTGTGTGTACAGATTTGGGGCTTCTTGCTGGTGCGGTCATGAGTCATAATCCTTTTGATAGGATGGAATATTGTGCTTGTGTGAACTTTATTTCCTTACTTAAGATCAGTACATTATTTTGGATTTGTATTTTGTTGTTTTAATTTTTTTATGTTAGCATCTGCCTTGTGATCCTCTAATTTAAACAACTCAGCCAATATTGTAAGTATTTGGTTCCTGTAACTTGGGTCCAATTAGGGTTAGGTTTGAGGAGAATGCTCATAAGAGCAAGCACTGGCTCATTCATCTAAAAATTTAGCAATTAAAATGTCTTTATCCATTTACATAAAAATATAACCAATCTGTAATAAATAGATACCATAAATATTCATTTGTATCATGCTAATAAAATCTTCAAATCCATATTAAAGACAAAAAAACATAATAATAGAGTGTTCAAAAAAGGTGTTCCCTGCTGTTGGTAAGGCAGATTACAAATCAAACAGGTCAAAGTACTTCAAATAATCTTAAATCCGAGTAAAAAAAGCTCTAAAACAAAAGATTTTTCATACGCAGCTCATATAAGTTCTACAAAATATTCAATCAAGGTATTTCTAAAGTAGAAAAATTTAAATTAGGGTTAATATTTACTTTAAGGTTAGGGCCATTTCAGTAAATTTTAGATAAGGAAAGGGATATGGAAAGGACTATAAAAACTTTTAAGATAAGGGAAAGGGTAGGGAAAGGACATAAATTAATATAAATTAAAAGCTATAAGAAGGATGAGACATTTGGAAGTCTTTTATCTCCTCAAATGCTTGTAGACTAGTTTCCAAGAAAAGTTGTGCTGACTCCAGAGTCAAATAATGTCTACTTTTTATGTCTTCCTTATATGTATTATGATCCATAAGACTGATTATATAAAATCCAGTTAGGGTTATGGGTAGGGTTAGGTTAGGATTAGAGGAGTTGAAGCTCTGAAGAGCAGGTACCAGCACACATGATCCAAATAAATTATTAGTTTACTTAGGTCGCCTCTGCCAATTCAGACCTCTATCATAAAATATTCGAAAAGTAATAAAAATCTAAATAAATGCTCTGAAAGGTATTCATAGAATGCTGAGATTATCCTTAAATAGCATTTTAAAATATGCATTCAAAATTTGTTATCAATTTGCAATTAAAAAGCATTAAAAATAGCAGGTTGGCTCAAAAAACTGCTCTCTACTGGTGATTGTAAACATTGCACATAAAACAGATTAAAATGCAGTTAAAACAAATTTTAGTCCAAGGAATTAAAATCAGAATTTAAAACCAAAAAATAAAGTCGAGCATCTAATAACATTTAAATGTATATTTCAATAGTGGTATTTTAAAAAGGAAATAAATAAAGGAATAAACAAAGGGTTAATATTAGGTCCCCAATGGACATTACGTTAACCTTAGGGCCCCAGATGTGATTTTTAAGCCTAGGGACTGATAAAAAAAAAGATTTTAATATTAGGAGGGGGGGCTCAAGATAGTGATGTGGAAAGGATTAGAAATTTAAAAGATTAAGATACTGATAAAACAGCTCAAAGCTAACTCTGTAATAAGTCTGTTGAGTCCTGATTCAAACATTTGAGATATGTTTCATATCTATGCAAATCAAATGGGTTAGCCAAAGAATTAGACATTGATGAAATATATTTGTTATATATGGCAATTTTTTGTAGTCCCAATTTATTCGCTTGATAAAAAGGAATTATGCAAAATAAAGGACTGCAGATGGAAATTAGGTTTTCATGGCTCAAATAATGAAATGAGCTTCGTCCAGAATTCAAACTGATTCAAACCATCTTTCAAACCCACACAAATAATCATTGTTTTAACGTATGGGGTGGGTGAGAAGTTTGAAAGACTTGTATGAAGTCATGGTATACTAACTGTTTCAAGAATATACAGTATACCTGCAGTCCCTCACCTCTATATGGGCTCAAGAACAACAAGCTGGCATCCCAAGGACAACTACTGGCTGGGAGAAATTATTTTTTAAGGAGGTATCAGAATTGGCAATTTCTAACTTCTTGTGGTGTCCGTTTAAACAATACATTTCTATAGCACTATACATTATTAAAGCAATTAAATTATGAATTACACAATAATTAACAGAAAATTAGTCAATTTACAGTCAGGTGCCAATTTGTTGACTTTGTTTCTTCAAGGCTTAATCCTATGAATCATACTGAGCTTCATATTAATATCTTTACATCAACTAGTTGTAAAATAACTAATTTTTCTAGGTAGTTTCTTATATACTGCACAAGTATAAATTCAGTACTGATACTTCCCACCCATATTGCCTCAACTTTTTGGCCATTTGATTTTGACTTGACATATATACGTTGTGATCTGTAGTTATCTTGGAAGAAAAGGACAAACACTCAAAAATGTGCATAAATAGAGTTTATACTATATAATACATGTAAATGTTTTAGGACATTCAAGAAAAAAATTTTTCAAGCTAGTTATATGTTTTTATGTGCTCATGAAAACACTATACAACCTTAGATTGGACATTTCAAAGGTGAAGAGGCCAAAATATAGACCTTTAGAACTTTATTTGTCACCAGGGTGAAAGTTGGCTTTTTATAGAAGCTCTTCAGATAGATAGATAGATAGTGAAAGGCACTATATACAGATAGATACTGTAGATATACACGCACACTATAGTCAAAACATTCATTAGAATAACTGAAAAGGAAGTAAATTCAAAGGAAATGAAACTTATGACTTGGCAGTTACCGTCCCAGTGAGATTTTATATAGCCATACAGTATTGTTGCTGATATAAAGGAGTTCCAGTAGCATTTCTTGACACACTTCTACTTAATAATTCAATGGCTGAAAGTCCTCAGTGTTAGTGTATCAAAGAGAGGATTTTCAGCATTGTTCGTAATGGCACTCAATTTTGTTTCAGTTCTCTCCTTTGCTACATCCTCCATGGGGTCCAGAGTGTGTCCCAAAACTGAGCCTGCCCTTTTAATTAACCTCTACATCCACTCCTTGAATAGTGGCCAGGCACAGAGGCTCTTTGGTGAGGTGAAGATAATCAGCAAAACCTGTTAAATTGTAGACAAGTCTTTCAGCACAAGAAACAACGTTCTCCACCTTGTTCTTGTAATCTGTCTCATCCCCTTGTTTAATGCACCCCATAAGTGCAGAGCCATCTGAGAATTTCTGCAAATGACATGACCTGGGACCTCATGTATAAAAGGTGCGTACACACAAAAGTGTTGCGCACACCCGTTTCCACACTCACATTACGATTTATAAAAACTAAATTTGGCATAAAGCCCAGACACATTTTCACTCCAACTCAAACCTTAGCGTATGCAATGTTCCTTAAACGTTTTGAAAAATCGGAGTTCTAATCTTACAGATGGCTTGAAATCTATTACAGAGCTGATTGTGTGGCGATTAGGTACTTGGAGAAAGAAAAGGAAGGACAGGAATTGGGGGTTAGTACATTTGAAAGAGACAGTACTGCTGCAAAAAATTATTTAATCAAAGGTCGCGCACAGCGCAGCAAGCATCTTGAGGGAGGCAGGAACAATCTCTGAATGGGATGCGAGCTCGTCACTATCACTGCGCCACTGTGTTCCCATGTTTAATAACACGCTTTAATTTTTATCATATGCTAAGAAAATGATATCAAGTGTACATCTCAGAATTTAAATTATTCGGAGAACTGTAATATCACGAATGTAATGGATTCTGTGTCCTGTCGGAGGAAGAGAAAGCCCGTTTAAGAAGCATGTAGTGATTCACACATATACAGCACATAGAAGAATACATACAATGCTAAGCATTTAATGTGCTACTTTAGTTACAATGGTATTTGAGAAACTAGTAAATTAAATGATTTTAAGATGAAATTATGATGATCTACTTTAATGGCAAAATAAACTATGTGATTAAAGAGGAAATTTCAAGATTAAAATTGACATTTCGTGCTTTTTTACCCACTGTGTGCCTATTTTTTTTTCTCTGAAACCTAATAAGCTTTCATATAACACTCAGACGGTGGGCTATGACTCACCTTTACACGGCGACTTTGATATCTGCCAACTTCTTTTTTATTTCTGGCACTGTGAGACTTGAACTTTCAAGTTTCAACTTGAACTTTCAAGTTTCTCCACCACTCTGTCACTCGGATCAATTTCCTTTTGTTGTTTATACCACTGTTTAAACTAAAAAATAGTATGTTTTTCCTTGCCTCCACTTGGTATTCGCTGAAATTCTTCTAATTTCACCAGTGCTTTTGCCATTGCCTTTTCACAGAATGCTGAGCTTAAGGGCTATTTATATTGATTTGCATATTCAAAAAGGTGTGATTCTGGGAGGAGTTTGGGGAGTGGCAGCAGGCACATGCACTTGCATTACTTTTCACGCTGACCAGGATTTATGTAGCGGAAGAATGTGGAAGTTGACATACGCATAAATTCATGCATGTGGATTTTTTTGTGCGTATGCACATTTCCGCTTTTGTCCGTACGCCATGTTTTAGTGTGAATTCTATGCACTGCGCTATTCATGAGGCCCCTGGTGTTTTATTTATAGTCAATGGTGTACAAAGTGCAGAGAAATTGAGACAGGACTGTTTGATGTGGCACTCCAGTGTTGTTCACATCTCACATCAACATCAGGTACATAATCCTTGAGTCTGCCCGACAGATTGTCCATTATCCAGGACACCATAGGCTCATCTACCTGCATATCTTTTGAGTTTACCCCTTAACCGGGATGGCTGGATGGTATTGAAGGCATTGGAGAAACAAAAAAACATAATCCTCACAATGCTGCCAGCTTTGTTCAGGTGAGAATAAGCCTTGTGGAGCAGACAGATAATGGCATCCTCCAGTCCAGTTGTTGTCAGATATGTAAACTGCAGTGGGTCCAGGTGGTCTACCATAAGCGGACTCATATAATGTAATTGCCACTGGTCTGTAGTAATTAGGCGAAGGGTTGCCTGCCTTCTCTGGAGCAGGAACAATGCAAGATACTATTACCATTCTATCTGCAAACTTCACTTCCAAGTAGGGTTTAACTGTTTTTGCTGTGTTTTTGGGACCATTATTGTGCTGAGAGATGAAGTTTTGCCAATAAGTAATTTTCCCAAATGTACAATTTGATGAAGCAAAATCTGTTTATATTTCACAGCAGTTATCTTTCCAATGATTTTGACCTGTTATCCCACACACCCAGACCACAGAAGGCTGAAGTCAGGAGTCAATGTACTTCTTACCAGCCTTTTTCTAACATAGTGGAGTCTTTGTGAACAACATTTGGACTGATAGGTCTGTAAGGCTTTCTGCCACGTGTTGATGCTTCATATTTTAAGATCTTTAACTTGGTACAATCTGTTCTGCTTGTTGCTTTTCCACAAGAATCATATCTTAGCTGCAGAATATGTTACAAAAACAATTCCTTTCAGATTTCTCCTCATGGACAAAAACATGTTGTTTACGATTTAAAGCCAAAACCAAGACGTGTTTTCCACAGAAAACTAAATAATTTAATTAAATAAAGGATTCGAAAAATAAGATCCAAAACTAGATTTTTATACCAAAGTCAAACTTAAAACAGATGATAATTAATTCAACAAACAGTAATTAGAGAAAGAAATAAACAAATACTGAAACTAAAAATGAAGGTATCTTGAATAAGAAATCTAAATTGATAGACTTCTCAAAACTAAAAATAAATTTAATGATCTAAATAATCAAAGTTTAAAATCTAACAAGAAGTAACAAAATGAATCTGTATTGATGGGAAGGTAAGGGAATGAGGTCCCTAATGAGAAATATAATAATGATGGAGCAGAATTGAAGGACAAAAATGGAAAACCTTGGAGTAGTCTTTAAATGGGCAAAATGTTGAAAGATATGTACCCAAATATTCTGTCTGCTTTAATATGCTTTCCCTGTATAGCTAATACAAAAGATTGTCTTTTAAATCGAAAAACTGTGATGCCAGTGAGACTGCATCACATTGAGCATGACCAAGAACCAAACATCTGGCAATGAGTGCGGCTACCACAAAAAGATGCAGACTTCAAAATGATTATGTGACGACATCAACTTGTTAAAAAAAAAGTGAAAAACTAGTTGAAACTCTAAAATAATGCACCAAAACTGTTCTTTGTAATCAAAAATAATTACAATAAAATCTAAGAATGTAACTTAAACTTCTAAGCTAATAAACACTATGCAAAATTTCAGAATCTAAAAAACAAGCACAAGATCCAAAAAATCATGAGTGAACAGACAAAGAGGCCAAAAGTTCAAAAACTTACTATATTTGAAAAGTGAGGGGTAAAGAGAATCTGAAGAACACTTTTGCAAGAGCAACTAATTCCCCAGCAAAGATAGCTGTGTCAGCGTGTGTCTTAAATAGCCTTTCTGGTCACTGCAGCTCTAGCGACCACCAAATCTGAATTAGAAGACAAGAGGCCCTATCCCTAATGTAAATTCACCCAAATAACTTAAAATTAAGAAACAAAGCACAATGACTGAATACGAATAATGAGCAAACCCTAATCTAAAGCAATTAATAATATGAAACACAAAAACAAGAAATTAAAAAATAAATTAATAAAGGGGAAAAATAAAACAAGGCAAAACTCAAAAAGGAGCCTCCAGTTGATTGTAACACATAGACTTTGGTGCTGCTTCACTAGGTTTCTGCTTGTCCTTTAAGAAAGTGACTTTAAATTATTCTTCATCACATGGGGGTGGCTTTCTGGGTCTTCCTCTACATTTAAAGTCTACAGTATTCCCAGTTTCCTTCAAACTTCTTTTTAACAACTTGACTACTACTAGTAGTTGCTAGTGTTGTTAATACAAAAACTGTGATTGTATATTTGCCAGAGCTTAGCCGTTCCCAAATTACTCCTCAAGGCACTGCGGTAGTTGTATCTTTTTAAACTGCACACTGGTGTACTGCTTGTATGGAAGAAGCAAACTAGAAAAGATATTAAAGGGACCAGGAGATGGCCTAACCAAGAAATAACAGGCCAAGTTCAAAGTCAAAACATAAATATTCAATAAACAAAACACAAAATATAATCTGAAATCTGAGACAGTAATTAAGCCAAGAGTCACAATCATCATTAAACAGTGCAAAATCTTTGTTGTTGTCCAGAAACTTTGAGAATGGGAGATGTGTGATGCCGACCTTTGTCGCACCAGTAACATTACATGTGATGACCTCCAGTTGTCACATGGTAGCAACAGACATAGCAACAACAAACAATACGGCTCAATTAGGAAAACAAAACGGCAGTGTGCCAAGATGCAAAGTATTTTTAACAAACTAAAAACAGTCCCAAATTACTAAATCAATTAAAGAAATAGATTCCATGTATTCCAAACTCCCCCCAGAAAAAGAAAGCAACATGAAAATATTTGGAATAATTTCAGATTCATATTCATGACCATTTTATTAATTTGAATCAGGTGAGCGGCTTTTGGAATTTAACAAGTACGTTCAATGATGGAGGGGCTCAAGGAGAGATTTAGACGGCACACTTGCCTTGTTCTTGCCAGCTAGAATATCTTTTTGCAAAACAGGAGAAAGTCTTGTTTCTTTATACTATATTAAGGTTTATTTGTGCTTATTCCAATATTGTGTAATAAGCAAATTAACACCTCCTGCCAAAATATCTATCTTTAAAAATAATTTTCTTTGGTGGCTTTTATATATAATATATCCCTGCACATCAGAAAATTCCAATGTTTGGCTCACTCATTTGAATGATACCTCATTTCATGACCAAAATGATTTTTCCCCATGCTCCCGCCCATTCATTTAATTCTACCTGATTAGGTTTTAGAACTTCACTTTTAAAAATAGCATACATGTCAATAAAAGTAAGAAAGTAAGTCTAGTCTTTATCTATTTGTTTTGATTGTACTAAGCATAATCTGCTTAAAATGAGACTACAGGGTATTATTCTTTCACAAACCCACAAACTTGTTAAAGCCACATTAAAACATGGGCAGGGCACTTCAATGTGAGTCTGGTAAAAGTAAGCAGAAACACAAACTATCCTGCAGTAAAGACAAATCCAGGAACTGACTGATAAAGCACCTTATCCACTGCCATTCATCAGACTTGCTCACTTAAGAATGAATGCATTACAAGTAATATGTCAAGCCAAGGCTCATACTGTTGTAGTACTAAAGCCTTGTCTTCTGAAGACTTTTCTCAGCTAAGCTAAGCATCGCAAGGAAAATTACACATCACCATATGACAAAAACTCACAGCGTTCCAGTTTTGTTGGAAATATTTCTCTACATTGGACATCTGTAATGTCCTTTCTCCAGGGACACTTGAGGGGGTCAGCATTTCACCATATGCTGTTACCATAGTAATATCAACATTTGATTTTCCTATATTTTGAATTTTTACTTTTCAATAGGAATTTTTGAATACACATTATGAAAAGGAAATAAGGGTAGACAGAATTTTTGAAATGTGGGTTTAAAGTTACAATAACTTTGAACAACAATTTGGTTTTTATATATTTCTTTGGCATTTCTTTCAGTACTCCAGTAATTCTGACAAAGACTCATAATCAAAACAGGCACAACACCATAGGTCTTTTTGTATTAATGACATAATATCAGGTTTGTTGTCTGTCCTGTATTGCCAGCAGGTCATGGGCTAATTTAGTTTGGATTTTTTTTGTATTTATAGGGACATAAATTGCCTTATATATAAACGTCTACGTGTGAAAGTGTGTGTGTCTGTCTGGCCCGGAAGTGAGAGGTGAAGTCAGGGTTAGGGCTCCACCTCCGAGGAAACAGAAAACTCACTTAGCCACTAATAATACAAGTGGGGCCAGCACGTCAGCAAAACAAAACCTCAGAAGAAAGACAAAGTCGCTTAGCCGCTAATATCAGCAATACAGTATCCCTTTTACTTTTCCTCCCGCTGCTAATACACAAACAAGGCGAGCACATCGGCAAAACAAAACCTCTGAAAAAAGACAAAGTCCTTTAGCCACTAACATCAGCAAAATGGTATCCCTTTTACTTTTCCTCCTGCCACTAATGCACAAGCAATGCGAGCATGTCAGCAAAACGAATCCCCCTAGGAAAGAGACACCCAGAGTAGTTCCTTTCAATTACCTGACATCTCTACATTTCATTTTTTTTTCTGACAATTCCAATAGTTTCTAGGACCCCATGCTTTTTACAGCATGGGCTTACACAGCTAGTTTATTAATAAGTCTACAAAAATATGTGCAGTATGTTTATAGTGCTTTGCAGAACTTTTTAAACCCTTGGTCAATGTTCTAATTCAGTGGTTCCCAAACTTTTCTATTCCCTGCACAGCTAGAAAATGTTTGATTTATGTCTGCACCCCCTATAAAAGTGATATCACATTTCAAGATAAAGAAGTCAAATCTCTAATTTTCAGCCACAGTACTGATGCTGAACATACAGTACTGAGGGTGAACAAACTGAACTAAAAAAATAAGCTTTTACCTCTGCATAAAATTTAAATGTAAAATTGAGCAACTTACCTTTAGAAATCTCAATAATGTTGTAAATGTGACCTATCCCTGTAATGCTTAGACACTCTGTTGACAATCTGGGGCTTGGGGTATCCTGTGAAACATCCAGCACCACGAGGGAATGACACATGATCAACGATTGAGGGGTTTGTTGGATTTGAGACCTCATAAAGAAATAGCTGCAGGCATGTCATTAAGCAATGAAGTACAGTCGACAAGCTTTGTCCCCCGATAACACCTGAACTGCAGTTTACAAACAGATGCGCCACACAGTTAACATTGCTGTGCTACTGCCAAGACTGTCAGCAGAACAGATAGGTTGAGTGTAACCTGCAAGTGTTGCATCCAATTCAGTCCCCCTTCTCCCCCCCCAGAAAAAATGTCAATCAAACCTCAAAATCAGTAACATTTCACAATCAGGGCTTGCACAAAAATCAATACTAGACCACTCCTTTCTCTACGGATAACTGCAAGGTCCAAATTCCATGCTCTTAAAAAAAACGGTATTTGTGTTAACAAATGTTCTGTCCGCAGCAAGGAAGCCGCGAGAACGCACATTTTTGTGGCTCAATCACTGGTGACAATTGTGCGCGCAATGCTTGATTCTTTTCATATCATAGAACAGGAGCACAAATGACCTACAAATAACAGCATACTGGCAGACACCAATTGCACCACAATAAAATCAGAAAACATACTTCACTCTGTTTTGGCAAATCAAAACGCAGCCTTCCTCTTTATTGCATCCCCAGGAATGCCAGTTTCCACCTTCTGGTGGTGTGGGTGCGGGAACCCCTGCTCTAATTTCACTGAATAAATCTAATTTCACAACAAATCCAAGACAGAAAGTTTACTCTCTGTGATATTATTATTTCAAAGTACTGAAAAACAAAATTGATTTATGTTAGAAAAAAATGTAACGAATTGGTGAAGTTGTAATACTTCTATAAGTCATTGAATTTGTATAATTTGCTTGAATGTTGTTGTCCTGAGAATTGTGTATTTGTGTTTTGTTGCATGTTTGTGCTCCACATCAACATGTATTCCATTCTGAATTGGATTCACTATAATTCGTAAATCAAGTATTTTTTTTAGGGTAAACAATGTTCTGACATGATCATCAACATAATTTTACACGTTGTTTTGATCTGCAAACAGGAATATCGAGACTTTTCTTTCAATTGTCCATTTGTCTGAGTCTATTCCAGACTCGGTCCATCCTTATGTGAAATCAAGGATCAGAATTTGAAGATTTAACTCTATATTAGGATATGAGACAGGACCTACTTTTTGGTTATCTCTTCATGTCATGTAGCACGTTCTGTCAATGCAGGCTGTAGTGGAGTGCACAATTGTGAAAAACGGCAATGGCATACAGTAATGCATGTTAAAAATGTCCATTTTACCACTGATGTAGTGATCTACAGTGATAACCAAATACAACAATTGGATGGGAATTTTCCTGCACCATGTGATTCTTGCCTTGACCCATCATGACTTATCCTTGTTGCCTTTTTAACAAAGTTATTTAAAACTAGCTTGATGGGGTTTACTTTTAAGGAGGTCAAAATCTTAAAAAATTTTTGAAAGGTTGTAAAAGAGAATCCCCTTTAAGGATTGCTGGGTGCCACAGTCTAACTTTAAAGTAATGGGAACAAGTGAGGAACCCACCTTAGCTAGGAGGTTCTTTGGCAGACACGTACATTCACAAGACCAGTTCTCATTGGTTTGCCCAACAAGTGTTCGAGTCTCTGGGACAGGGAAAGACACCAGAGCACCTGGGGATGTACACAGGGACAATATGTAAATTGTAAATAAAAAATAGCGAGACTAGAATTTGGTCACATGTCCAAAAACCTGTTATGTAAACTAGCCACTGTCACCGACCAGAGAAAATAAGAAGGAAAATGACTACAATTATTTGTGTATTTGGTTTAATGAGCCCTATAGAAATGAGCTAGTAGGCATCCACTAAGTGCATTTTCATTTCAGTCATAAATAAAGAGAGCAGGAGACTCAAAAAGGTTTAGGGATAGCCACCCCATATACCAAAAAATTCAGCACAAAAAAAACACGTGGTTACAACCAAGTTCAAAACAGAACTGAATACAGAATATAAAACAGAGGCATTTATATTTCAGGGACAGGAAGGTAATAGTCCAGGGTTGGCTGGAAAAGAAAGTGATGACTTTGGTAGGTGGGTTCTGAAAGGGAAGTTGTCATCAGGAAAGGCTGGAAGTGATCTCATCAGAGGGCGGGTTTGTGGGGACGTCACTGTTTGGTTGGTACTTCTGCTGGTCTGCAGAGGGACAAATGGAGAGACAGTGCCAACCCCTTTCCAGCTGAGAAACAACATTATTTGAGTCTATCAACCTTCTCCCAGTCATACATGTGTGGCACAGTATATGCATTAACAGCAAATGAAAGACTAGTGACAGCATTCTTGTGCTTTATGAGTGAGTGAGCAAGCATTTAAACAAGAGCATTGTGATTTTGATTAATACACCTAAAGACAATTTCACATTCTGAATTTCCCCATGGGATCAATACAGTTTATCTTATCTTATCTTATTATGTTTCTTTTCCAGTGAGTTTTAGTCGTAGACTTCATTTATATAATCACAGTGAGTCAGAGGTCACAGTGTTCAACATTAGTTGTGTAGTCTTGTATGCCCAGTGACTCACTCCAACGAGTCAATGACTCACTCTGACAAAACCAGACAGGTTGGATTTTGTCTTTAGTTGTGGAGTCAGGCTCTGTGTGCACGAGAGCGTCAACCAATGAATGTTCATCCAGAAGTACAATGCACAGAATGCAGTGGCGAGGAATAAGGAGCGCTGGCGTTTTGGACCTCACAAACACAAGAGTAGCCTGTCTGTCTGATGTCTCATGTTTTACATTCTACAATGGAATTGAAAGAAGAAATAAAGGGCTGAGGTTCTGGCTGAACTCGCTGTACCTGTTTATCCTTCATACAGTACCAGCTCTGTCGGGCAGCACACTACTGATTGTCAGGAAAAGGGAGGAACACACGAAACTGTGGTAGAGAATGTTCATGCAGTCAGATTATCAGTTGTTTAAACCAACATGGTCCGGCAACATAATCGACAACTGCAATGTGCATCTGTGACATAACCTACATCTAGAAGTGACATAATGTGACTTTGGGACTGGTTGATGCATGATCAGTAAAGATATGGGTAACACAATGTAAAGTACAAATTATCAATGTTAACATGAGGACAGACAACAAAAGAGTAGCTAATATAATAAATTATCAGTACAATCACAAGTATAAGAAACAGGGAAGAACTATTTTATAATTCTTACTGTGTGTATTATGAGGTAAACTTAGAAAAAATAAGTGTTGCATGGAATTCTATCAAAAAAGTCACATTCATCTATAAAAGGACATCCACACATAGTTATGCAGTAGTGAACAGCACTTCAAAATGTGTACATCGCAGCAAAAGCTGTTGATGTTAATACTTTGTCTAATATCCTTCAATATACTGTCTATAATAAACCACCCTTGAAAGAATGGTGATTAAACATATGTGCAGACCGGTGTTAAGGTTTTATCTTAAATACTTCCACTTGAAAAATGTTCCTCTTAAATCAAAACTTTAAGAGAATATCATTCTCATTTATTGTCATGAGCCCAGCAGCCCAGCCTTGATTTTACTCTTTCTGTTTAATACTAGAAGCAGTTACACTATTTTGGATCCAAATCGGGTCCAATTGAATCAAAACTGATATCCGTGACATTGCACTATATTTCTTTTATCAAGTGCCTCAAGAGCCCAACCATTTATGACCCATTTTGTGGGCAAGTGTAACTATATGGCAGTCTGCAGTGGTGCTTACACTTTTCATACCCATTTTTAATTTGAATGGCAGGTTCATATAATTCAGAGCATTTAATTAAAAAGAAAGCCATATTTTTTTTTAAATATATCATTGTAATAGCCATAAAATGCTGAAATATGTGCAAATATACTGAGCTGAAGGTAAAAGAGAAAATATTTTTTTATTCTAACAATTTTTCCTATGAAGTTCACATTATTCATCTAAGGAATACTATTTGCTGGTGGTCCTCGCTTGCATTCAGTGTAACATCACCGTGACCTATCACATTTATAAAGCCGTTGATGAATGCAGGCTAAGCAGATTGCAAAGTCTCATAAGTGCAACATTATAAGAGAAGGCCAGATTTGTGAGACAGCCAGAAGAATAAAAATTGGCACACAGGAAAAAACAGGTGTTCTGAATTTCCACAGAAGCATTCAGAACTGTTGACAACATTAGGAATGATTGATGGTCTGCAGAGTAACATTAAACAGCTAGAATCATTGTAAAGTAAAATTGTGTCTGTAAACATGTAAAGCATATCATCTCCCAGGCTTTGGGTCAGGTGGATCCACATATGGATTAAATACAGAGAGGGTGACTTGGTGTCACCTTTCTGTTATTTATATATATATATATACTGTATATATATATATATATATATATATATATATATATATATAATTCAGATTTGAAATACTGCGGTGGGTTGGCACCCTGCCCAGGATTGGTTCCTGCCTTGTGCCCTGTGTTGGCTGGGATTGGCTCCGGCAGACCCCCGTGACCCTGTGTTCGGATTCAGCGGGTTGGACAATGGATGGATGGATGGATGGATTTGAAATAATTACAGCTTGAGGTTCTAAACATTACATTCTCCAACTATTAGTTTTACACAAATCACTATTTGTTTTCATTTTAATTGAAAAACTTGAACTGTGAGACTGGTGCATCACCGTATTTTATACTGACTATGTCATGACGTCAGACGCCATATGATACAAGGTCAGCACCCAGTTATAACAACTGTAAGCAACATGGTATCAGCAACTGAAAAAAAAAACAAAATGACGATGCCCATGCAAAACCTGTCATGAAATGGGGCCTTCACAAAGCCAAAAGGAGTGTGAGGCTTCCAAACATAAGCTAAGGAGCAGGCCAGGAACCTGACTAACCTGCTCAGAAAAGACTCATCTAAACGTAACCAGGCTCCACATACTTCTCGCTGGCTTCAATCAGAGCAAACCCTAAAAAATGGGGAGCTGGCAAAGTAACATGAAAAGCTCCACAATTCTATCAAAAAGCTCTACAAGAGGGAGGACAACCAACAATTCCTGGCAACAAAGGATCTTTGCAGATCAAAGATGTTCTAGAAAAAAAATAGAAGCTCAGACAAAAATGCTCAACAGAGTAGAAGAAAGGCAAACAGACTCTGCCCAAAAGCCATTTCACAGCAAATATGTCCCAAAGCACAATCCATAGTCAGAATAAAAAAAAAAAAATAGGCAAGAAATTTACAGTCCAAACAAAAATCGCAAATGCTCACAGATCCCCATGATAAAAAAAATGATCTCCAACTCCTGAGCCTTCTCACCCAAATTAAATAGACAGAAGGAGGACTAAGGAGTCGTGATGTCAGGTGACCCCACAACCATTGGTCCTGCCCACAAAGAGCAAGGAATTGATGTCTATTTAAAAACACAGCACATACTAGTAAACATAAATGAATATATGCAAAAATAGGACCCATAATGAGTCAAGAACAAGAAAAAATTCATAAACAGCACTAATCCTGTTCATATATTACCAAAATGGTGTTACCATAAAATTAGCATATATACAATGTAATAAACATTCCACAACAATCGAAGATAATTATGTACAATATGTTATTCATTTCTCAGCTTAGAGTTGAATCCTTTGCTTTGCCTTTTCATCTGCGTACATATGGAACCTAACCAAGAAAACCTTCAAAAACCCAGTGAGTAAGCAGGGAGCTTGCCTGTTGATCTTATCAACTTTAATAGGTGAGGCACTTTTTAATTTGTTTGTTAGTCTGGCTTCAGCTTACATGTAGCTTCCCAAAAAAAAAAATATTTCCTGAACATATCCTTTCATTTTACACAAGGTCAATGGAAAACTATCAGCCTCTGTAAATGTATATTTAATGGGGAAAAGAGAAGGATTGTGTATTCTGCTCCTTGGATGAGGGGTTATCAGAGGCTAAGAATGCCATTTGTGAAAATTCTTTTCGAATTCAGCTTGTTCTCTGCAGAGAGTGTCTTGCTCATCCAAGGGTTTCCATGTTTCAATAAGCCCTGCATTAGCAGAAGTTGCTTGGAAAGGGAATTCTGTAGAAGCACCGCAGCAAGAGAGCGATAATGAAGAATGAAGAACCTGGCATTCTTTCCCCATGCTGTGATGAAGTGCGAGCAAGCCAGCCGCCTGAAATCAGATGAGTGCCTGGAGCAGGGTGTACAAGTCATGTAATCAGGGGCCTTACCCTGACCTCGCATTGATGGCCTCTCATACATTTTATAAGACTGCTCCTTGCAAGAGGTCAAAAAGTCAGGTTGTTTTACAGTAAAAAATCATCACTGGCAAGAAAAAAAGAAAGTATCTACCTCATATATATTTCCCTCTACAAACACTCCAACTAACAACCTTAGTTTGTAAATATGTCTTTAACTTTCTATCTGGTATCTGTTTTCTTTTTTCATGAACCATAAAAATTAGAAATTGTTCTTGGTGAGGGATTCTAACTGATATATTCCTGGATTTTCTTCCATTATATGACATGCTACTAATAAGGCAGATCACATTGCACTCTCTGATGTGAATCATACAGTAAAAGAAACTCAAGAAGCATCCTGAATTATCTGATATTGCCAAGTAGCTAATTTTTCATTCATAATATCAGCCTTTTTGTTAGAGTAGAGACTGCATTGAGTGATTGGGAAAGAGATGTGCCTATGACTCTCTGTCCCAAAGCCAAACGCCCAACATAATTTCCAAAATACCAAAATATCTTCCAGTGTTATTTAAAGAATGATAAATAATGCACTGTGGAAAATAATAACAAATTTCTTACATTACATGGTGTCATTTTTTTTTTGTGTCCAAACCTGTTCTATACTTTTACAATGTTGGATCACACCCAAACCTGCAAAAGAAAAAGCCCTAAAATTCACCAGATTTTAAAATGGTAAAACTAAGTATCCCTCTTTATTTCCCAGCTCACAGTGTGACACCCCAAAACAGTCACTGCATAGTCACACAGGACAGCTACTGCCCCATTTGTACCCTTATTTCTATATGGCATACTGCCAGTGCCTGCTTCCTCCTCCCTTGTAATTAATCTTGAGTCCTGCCCCTAATCCTGTGCCAACTTTTACTGACAGCCAACCCTACACAGTTTATAGACTTTGTTTGGTTTCTTAAAGTTGTCGAGAGTAATGTTATTGTTCTAATGGTATGTTAAGTTAGTTTGACACAACTCAAACAAAGTCGCACACAGACAGAGAAAATCACACACTTAGTGACTAAACCAGTTTAGCTTTGCCAACCAGCCTAAGTGCATGTGTTTAGATTGTGGAAAGAAAACAGAAATACCAATGAAAATACAAAAATAACATGGTTAGGAACTCTTGGTAGAGGCTAAACGTTGAACAATACAATAACAATGCATCATCTAATCGGATCTAATATTTAACAAGAAGGAGTTGAATTGTGCTGGTCATGGCAAAAGACAAAGTTCCATCAAATGTATTCATCCAAGTGCTCACTTTATCACAGAAGATGGTAAGCTCATCTGTAAAGAATATCCACCCAAACCTGATTATCATGTAAAGTGTCACCATTACACAAATGGATCATAAGTCTATGTAGATAATGTGGCCAGCAGGTACTGAGAGAAGTTGGACTGGAGTGGAGGGACATGACAAGTCATTGCCAGTAGAGTCTTAGATTACCAGCTACAAAAACTGACTGCATGTGTCCAGTGAGGTAAGTAAACTTCTAGATGTCTTATAGACGCTCAAATTTGTGCATGTAAGAAAGTTTTAGGGTCAGATACAGAAATGAATCACTGAAAATGAAAGCAGCCCTTTAGAATAAGGGCTGTCTACTGTTGCCGCATCTATCAGTCAGTTATTTCTTTGCTATAAGACCTAAATAAATGCCCTTGTTTGTTCATGGTAAGACTTTAGCACCAATAACACTTTAGAATAGGGGCTACCTATAGGGCAGCAGTAATTCACTTACTGCTAGGTAACAAGACCTAATCATGGCTTGTTTTATACTTCAATAAACACACTAGAGCCACTATTGTAAATTAAACTGAATAATGTCCATTGGGGGTGTACACATGATATTTGAACGCAATGGCCAGTTCTCTCCCGTGCCAGTTACCATTGGCACAAAGAGCAGCATCACCTTATCGCTTATGTTACAGTGTTTAATGTCTCACCTAATTTCTGATAACATTTAAGAGCTAGATGAATCTCAAAAAAGGTAATTTACTTTGCTACAACCAGGTTAAGACTCTATAGTGTTAAAAACAGTATTAATTTATACTAACTTCTAAAAGTCAGACACCTGGGACCTGTAAAATGTTCCTAAATTCCAAATGAATGTCCACAGGGAGTCCATAACTGCTATTAGAATCTGTGTAATCAATCAGAATTGTTAATTATTTGTGCATTTTCCAACACACACAGAGAACTGAGAAAATTGGAAAACCACAGCACTGCTTTATTTTCTTTCACATTATTGTCTTTGGCTTTTTAAACATTTCCTCTAAGTAGCATTATCCAGTTCTTTTTTAGTCAAAAACAGAAATAAACAAACAATAAAAGACCTAAGCTCACCTTTTGTAATTAATTACATGTACTAAAGTAGGGTAATAAAACTTGAACAAATTGTACAACAAAAAGTAGAGACATTAAATTGAAAATGAACTATAATGACTGCAGTTTTCAAATTTGCACAGTCCAAAATATAGCAACAAGATGAGGCAAAGCAGCTTTTAGCTCTTGTCAGACATGTGAGCATAGGAGCATCTTCAGGGCCCTGAATCAGAATGCAATATTACTCCGATAAGTGAGGTGGCGCTGTAGGTAACATTTTCACCTCTTTTGCTCATAGATACTTTATATGTGACAGGTCATGTCATAATACTGTTAGAAGTTGGCTTGGCTTGGGTTATTTAAATTGTTTACAGACTAGACTAGAATTATAAATAGTTAAATGTACTTGCACATACCTGGAGAAAGGGGTGTTGTGGTGCACATTGGCTTCTCGGCACTGCACATGCATGCGTGGGTGAGACAGCGAGGCTGATTAGTAGAACTATATAATGGTGGGGAGTATGCTGTATTGCTAGAGTGTGGTGGCACAATTTTGAGAAGACAATCCAGGGTCAGCAAAGAGTGATTGTGGTTCCTCCAAAAGGTATGTAAAGCCAAGTAAGACACAGGAGAGGGGGGCGTCAGTGAACAGCCTCTCCATAGATTGTTTGTGTTCTTCTGTCCCACAGAGCATGCTAAGAACTTCTGAACATATTGAAAGCAGAGCAGGGAAGAGTGGAGTTTCACAAATTAGTGTTTGAATTACAGCAAAATTACTATCAGTTCTAGCAGCAGACCAGAAAATCTTCTTCGTCATGCTCTCAGAGTTCTGTAAATACCATTTGGCAAACTGCAAATGGCTGTCATGTGTGCCTGATTGATGGAGGGCTCCTGAAATGGCTATCCTTCCAACAGGTTTCTCCATCTCAGCAGAGGACGTCTGAAGTTCTGGTAATTCAACCATTGGGTTCTTGGTCATCTCCTTGGTCAAAGCCCTTCTTGCTTGGTTACTCATTTTGGCCAGACGAACAAATCTAGGAAAAGTCCTGGTGATTTCAAACTTCTTCCATTTCACAATTAGTGAGGCCATTGTGCTCCTGGAAACACTCAAATCTTTAGAAATGGTTCTATACCTTTGCCCTGATCTATTACCCACCATAATTTTATTGCAGAGGTCTTACTTGGACTTCATAACTTGTAGAGTGAATTGTGGAACTTTATATACACAGGTATGTGCCTTTCTGAACTGTCCCATCAATTCACTTTGTCACAGGAGAACTCCAATACAGCTTCAGATACATCTCAAGGACAAGATGCACCTGTCCACTTATATGAATAAACCTTTCTGAAAACTTGTTTTCACTTTGTCATTATGGGTTCTTGACATTGATGGGCAAAATTAGCAAGTGTATCCCTTTACAATGAAATCTACACCCAATAAAGTGTGCAGAAAGTGAAGTGGCCTGAATTCGCTGTACATTGTTTGCCATTGTGAGAGAACTCATGAATGACAAATAGGACTAACTAATTTTGAGCTGACCCAATACAACACCAGACATCATAAAGGCTTGGGGCAGCCACACATATAATATGTCCTGGCTGCAAAAAGTAAGATGGCGATGTTCACAAGACTGACTCCAAAACAGAACTGATTTAATAAAGACAACATGACGATTTTAAAGATCTGTAGAGGAAGTGACGTTGTCAAGGGGGTTGAAACCGGAAGTGACATCGTCTAGTGTGCCAGTACTGGAAGTGACGCCATCCACTATGCCGGAACCGGAAGTGACGCCATCCAAGGTGCCGGAACTCGGTGGGATTTCCCAGGAAGGGTCTGCAAGGAACTGAGAAAGACAGTCAGTGCACCCCGCCGCCCCCAGGTCTGACGTGGTATTACAATTATTTGAGCCCTTTAACTGCCTCCTACTCGCACGTGTCTGACAATATAAATAAATATACAGTCATCCCTCACCTATCGCGGGGGTTACGTTCCAGAGCCACCCGCGACAGGTGAAAATCCACAAAGTAGCGACCTTATATTTATTTTATTATTTATATATATTTTAAGGCTTTATAAACCCTTCCCACACTTTTATAAACCTTACCGCCTTATTACGTCCACTTACAACTTGTTTTGCGCCCTGGTTAAAGGACACTGTGGCCGTAGATCTTATAGTCTTTTCCTCCTTTTTAAATAAAACATATCCAAACCTTTTACCTTTTCGGCAATCGTTAGCGTCTTCCATTGACGCTTGGGCATGGCCCCTGAAGCAGTAGCAGGAGCAGATCGTTTTGGAGCCATAACGAAGGGCTTGATTATACACAAAGATAAACACAAAAGAGCACAAAAGCTAACTCTTTACACAGCGAAACACGTTGATGCTGAATGAGCGTGACAAGACTTCCTGGTTAACGCAGCGGAATCGAATTTGGCGCACCGTCGCTGAGCCAATTAGCACACAGGAACTTAACTGTGTGCTCTGATTGGGTAGCTTCTCAGCCATCCGCCAATAGCGTCCCTTGTATGAAATCAACTAGGCAAACCAACTAAGGAAGCATGTACCAGAAGTAAAAAGACCCATTGTCCGCAGAAACCTGCGTTATATATTTAGATATGCTTACATATAAAATCCGCGATAGAGTGAAGCCGCAAAAGTCGAAGCGCGATATAGCGTGAGATTACCGTGAGAACCCTAACTACAAAGAGGACTATTTCATTTATGTTAGGTAGAATGCCCAAAGGGGACTGGGCGGTCTCGTGGCCTGGAACCCCTACAGATTTTATTTTTTTCTCCAGCCTTCTGGAGTTTTTTTTTGTTTTTTCTGTCCACCCTGGCCATCGGACCTTACTCCTTTTTATGTTAACTAAGGTTGTCTTATTTTAATTTCTTATTTGTCTTTTATTCTTCTTTTCTTCATTATGTAAAGCACTTTGAGCTACTTTTTGTATGAAAATGTGCTATATAAATAAATGTTGTTGTTGTTGTTGATGTGTATATATCCATCCATCCATTATCCAACTCACTACAGTCGATTCCGCTTAATCGGACCACATCGGAATGCGATCATTTTGGTCCTAATAACCGGCTGGTCCAATTACAGGAACATGCCCTATACATATGCAACCAAGACGGGACGTGCTATAAGTAGCATATTAAAATGTCATTATGACTTTTATTGTGCTGCACATGCATATGGTGAACGTACAAACAAGAACTACGTACATGTACGGATGCTTACAATTTTGTTTATTGAAAAAGAAATCTACAAATTCTTCGAAACGATCTACACAACATTCCGCATGCAAAGCACAATAAAAAAGGTTACATTACCAAATTCCAGTCAACGTTTGATTGTAAATTGTAGTCTTTGCCATGCCAGTAATTTCAACCAACCGACGCTGACTAGTGTTTGGTGGTTGTTGCCTGATCTGATCCAGGAAATCAATTTTTTCAGCTAACATCAAGTCCCGCCATTGCATTTTGGCAGGGGAGACAAGACACACACAGTTCACAGACTAAAAGAGTTCTGATGAAATCTTGGTGTTTCCGGGTCAAGATGTGGAGGTCAGGAGAGCCACAAAATGCTCGCCATTCAAAGCTTCGGCACTAAAAGCGTCCAGTTTGACTTTCTTGAAGCAAAAGCTTTCTCGTGTAAACTTTAATCCTTATTGACAGGAAGGAATTCCTTGCACGGACACTCTTGTTTACGCTTGACTTCATGTCGCCAGCTACTGGGCGGTCCGTTTTAGGAAAGAAAGGGCAGGCATGTTCACCCCCACTGGTTTGCCCTTGGTACAAATTTTCCAACTTCCTGACCTTTGATAAAATCATAAATTCTCCAGGGGAGCCCAGGGATCCTCCCGATGTCGCAGACCCGCTTTACATCTGCTTTCCGCGGGTGACTTGTGGCTTCTTTTTCTTATTCTCTGTCACGTTCTTTGGTCCGATTAAATGGAATTTTGGTCCAAATAAGTGAACAATATTAGGCTTATGTAATATAATCTGTTTCGGTTCTTTAGGATTCGGTCCGAATAAGCGGCTGGTCCGATTAACAGGTGGTCCAATTAACCAGAATCGACTGTATATCCTAACTACAGGGTCACAGGGGTCTGCTGGAGCCAATCCCAGCCAACACAGGGCACCAGCCCACCGCAGTGTGCGTGTGTGTGTGTATATATATATATATATATATGTATATATTTATACTGTATATACATATATACATTATATATATATATTTTTTTTTTTTTTTTTTTTTTTTTGGTGCTGATTATTTCAAGGCACAGTTCACAGTTGCTTCACTCTTTTCATTTCTTTGATCCTGTACACAACTCTTTCAAATGTTAAACATTTCCCAGGGGCACCTTGGCTAGTTTTTTATTTGGGAAGATCCCCTGAAACAAAGCAGCTCTGTAAGCAGACATAAGAGAGGAAGTTAAAACACAGGCATTAAAGAGAAGATCGACACCATCAGCAGAAATTGCCTGCAATTCTTTTAACAATTTCTCATGACTCCTAGTTTGAATAATGTGATGGTTGGCAGCTTTTTTTCCATTGTTAGAGTAACAATAGTTAATGTAGTTTAACTGTAACTTAAATTTTAGAACTCTTATTATCCATGTGGAGTTTTCATGCTCTCCCTATGTTGGCATGATGTGCTTGGGTGTCCTCCCACATCCTAAATGCATACAAGATAGTTTATTAAGTTATTTTAAATTGAAGAAACACCCACTGATGAAATGGTGCCCTGCCCGGAGTCGGTTAATGCCTTCCAACCCAGAAAAAGTGTATTTAGAAAATGGATGAATAGCAAAATGTATGCCAATATATATATATATATATATATAATAAATAAGTAACCTACACAAACAAGATGCAATAAATACTTTTGTTGCTTTTTGCCCTTTTATAGAACTAGGGTGTTGTACCATGTTAGCCATTATGAATGTAGTGAGAAGTCAAGTAAAATTACACCTTTTATAGATGTATGAATGAAGCTGCTTTTAAACATTTTAAATCAAGCATTTGACAGGGTAATCTTTAAATAATAATACTGTACAACAGTAATATAGAGTTTTAAAAAAAATTAAACCCATTGTATGTGTTGAAAAAGATCAATGAGATTTTTCCTGCAGCTACTTTGGAATCGTGTGCTTTAAATTACCACTAGGGGGCACAGTTCAGCAGACTACAGCTCAGTGCAGCGCCTTTAAGCTGTAACTAAACATTCCATTAAAGATTCTTCTAACAATGAGCAAACAACAATGCCTGTGGTTTATTCCATGATGCATCTTCTGTCATTAACTGGCATGAATTCTGCCAGTTGCCTTTCCTTTAATTCAATTTTAGTGTAGAGACAGAACCTCACCTTTTAGGATGCTGCACTACAAATGTGCTGATTATAGTGCTAACAGCAAATTTAGAAGCAGACTATTTTGTTACACCAATTATAAACCTCCAACATATTCCTAAATGTGAAATATGTCTTTTAGTAGCCTAGTGCATTGTTATACAAGTACAATAAAACTTTCTATCTGTATGAAATTAAAGCCATCATTATGCAGAAGCTTCAGTTTTACAAAGGCATAAAATGCAAGTTTACACATGCAAGCTATAAAATTTATTGAAAGAGTTTTGTTGCATTGTGGGACTTGAAGCCCAGAGGGTGTCCAAAATGCATTTGCTTAAGAGGCTAATATTGCTTTTTTGGCAAAATGTGCACCAATAAAGACTTGACTCTGGGAACTATGTGCACTTTTTTCCAAGTTATATGGGGTATATAGTAAATTGAGTCAAAATGTTTACTTAATTTGTGACATTTAAATCCTGTGAACAGGTACTCTGGCTTGTTCCTATATCCTAAAGGCATTCAAGTTACTTTAATAGGTGACTCTACAATGACCTTATATGAGTAAATAGACTTAACATGAGAGATTTTTGAGGTCATACAGCCTTCTCCCACTGTATAATAGTGTGTTGAAAGCAGCTAGGTGGTGGCTTTCTTGTTTTCCAAAGGCTTCCCATTCTAAGCTCTCACTTCCAGACTCTGTGTCACTTTCCAGTTCCTCATTCTTCCATTCACCTTTTGACGAATTGCCTAAAAACGTCACCCAGCTTTTGGCACAACTCCAATCTGTTTCAGTACATCTCAACCTGAATGGTCACTAGACTGAGAAGCAGATACTGCCAAAATGTTTAGTAGTGAGTTATTTCTCTGAAGGAGGAGGCTTACATAGTAAATGGCAAACAAGAACCCTGAAATTCCAGTTTGTTTTTCTCTACTGAGTAATTAAAGTGATGCTTTCTGGGCTCCACATCGTGCCACCACCTGGTGCTGGGAAATGAAAACTGAAAAGAAAGCTAGTGGAGCCAAAGATTTGTGTACCAAAGGCAAAATGCAACCTAAAGAACCGTAGTCAAATAGTAGAAATGTCTTGTTGTAAATTCAATTCAACACTCACTAAGCTCTTTTGCTTTTGAAAAATGTGGACATTTCATTTTGAAGAAATGCCGGTTTAAGTACCGTCGGTCTCTGATGTCGTACTGACATGATATCCTGTATCTGCCCCTAGCATCCCGTTGTCACATTATGATGACCAAAACTCAAAATTCTGGTGTGCATCTCAAAACTAAGAAGGGATTGTGGCCAGAACAGTAAATTATAAACAATTGAATATTACATACTTAGTAAATAAACTATCAGCGGGACAAATTGGAAATAATAAACTACATAACACAAAGATTACATAAAAATTAAACCATCATTTCGAAAAAAATTTATTGAAGGAAAACAAAAACTGTCCTATTCCATATTCATGGCACCCAGGAACCTCATGTGGTTCACATACTTAGTCAATTCCAGAAAACATTTCTTCTCCATTCATAGTGCTGCTTTCACAAATAATTGTTCCTTTAAAATGTGATGCAGTGCCCGAGGAAGGAAAAACATGGGAGCGACACAGGAAGGCAAAGGAATCCTGGACCAACTGTTATAAAACGACTCTACAAGGCATTGTGTGCAAATGGGGGATGATAGCGGTACACTGGAAGGACACTGTCTCTTGTTGTCAGGTGAGAGCAATCTCGGGCAATTGGACAGAATTCAAGTTGGGGTCTTTTTGGTGACAGATAAGAGCAACGCCTAACCCTGTTAGCACAAGAGGGCTCAATGTAATAATTCCTCCATGTACCTCTGATGGAACAATCGCCTTACAGTTATGTAGTACGTCTCTGACTCCACATGTGCTACCAGGGTCGGATCAAAAGTAACCCAGAGGAGACGTTTTCTCAGTCACTTTGGATCATTTGTCAAATCATCATTAACATTTGCAAAATACTGATGCAATTACTCCCACCCTATTCTCCATTCCTTAACCGAACTGAGGAGTTCTACTCAGCCTGGAGGTGGAAGGTTTACAATCTCCAGCCACATCCTCAGATATCCCTTCTGGATGGCATGGATGCATCATGGGAGGACAACACAGCAGACGCCTGTAGAAACTGGATTAGACAGTCCGGTATTTCTACGTTACATTGCAAAGGAAGATATCCGCTGTGATGTGGATGAGAATCTGTGGCCTGATAGACAGGAATGTCCGACTGCACTGTATTTCTCCATACAGCACTGCATGTCCAGTTCTGCCTAATGGGTATTTCCTGTGTTTACATTACTAATTTTGTATTTTTTTCCTTTGTGCTATCTATATTACTAAACGACAGTTCAATTTATGCACGGCGGACGCACCGAAGCGCATGCGCACTTCGCTGCAGCGCCCCAGAGTCAAACCCAGCGGCTTCCCAGAGTCAGTAGGTGGCGCCCAAACAACACAACCTGTAAACTAAACTTGCTCTACTCCACTGTGCCAGCAGTCTGTGTGGCATGTTTGAATCACATAACGGTAATTCAGTAACAGAGAAACAAAAACGAGACCGCATGGATAAAAACAATAAACGGAGGCTCCTACAACGCGCTTCACAAACACCAGAAGCAAAGAAGTCACGGCTCCAAAACGAAACACCTCAAGTAACGGAAATACAAAAACGAGCCCGTATGGATAAAAACAATGAACGAAGGCGTCTACAATGCGCCTCTGAAACAGCAGACGCAAAGTAGTCACGGCTCCAAAAACAAAGAGCTCAACGATTACAAATACAAAACCGAGCCCATAGGGATGAAAACAATGAACGAAGGCGCCTAAAACGCACTTCTGAAACACTACATGCAAGAGAGGCACGGATCCAAAAAGAAACTGCAGAAGGGCTACAAAGTCGTTTAAAAGGTTTAAGACATTCAGTATTCCAACAAAGAAAAAGCCAAAGACAGCAACGACGGACAGACGCTGAACAATTCCGCCAGTTAGCTGAGAACGCATTCTATAATGAGTCCACTGTTCATGAAAATTCATTGGGATTAATGAGTGTCATTTGCAATCATTGTCATTCATGTAACTTCCTTGAAGAAAAAACTGGCAGTACAACTGATGAGTTTACACGTTGTTGTCAAAAAGGTCAAGTTAAGCTGCCTATTTGGATGAATATCCTGAATATGTACGAAAGCTTTTGACTAACAATGTACCCGAAAGTAACAGCTTTATGGAATGCATTAGATCCTACAATAGTTCATTTGCTTTTGCATCTACCAATCAGTATTAAAAGTAAATTGAATTATGATTCCTAACAGTAAACAATGTCTACCTAACGACACAGCCACAGAACAACAAAGACGAGACCGCATAGATAAAAACAATAAGGAGTCACGGCTCCAAAACGAAGGAGCTCAACGATTAGTAATACAAAAACGAGCCCGTATGGCTACGACCAGTAAACTAAACCTGAGGTACAGCATGCACACCAGATTGTACAGTATATATGCACAGATGCCAGAGGCAACAGGCAAGTCATTCACACTACCGCCGCTGCCAAATGCGAGACTGCATGGATAAAAACAATACACGAAGGCGCCTACAACGCGCTTCTGAAACACGCCTCATGACTAGCAGAATAGTACGTCAACGTCGTCGCCATACTGTGAGTGCCACTGTGGACGCACCCACCCTCCATGATATTTCATCCCTACAAATATCGGAGGGAACAGAAAGTGATTGCCATTCTTGGATTTGCGATTCTTTCGAGGGCTGCTGGTATAGTGCTATAAAGCAGTCTTGTCCTTTTCTAAATCACAACGATATGGCCTGTCAACAAATTACAGAACAAAGAGTAAAAACGTAAATGTGAATCATGTCCAAATCTCTTGCAATCAATTTCCCACATACAGTCATGTGTAATTTTGTACTGTTGAAAGTGATATATGCCCTAGATACATAAAGTGCAGCCTTGTGCATTTTCAATCATTGTCATCAAAACCTTAGCCATAGTTCACATCAGAAAATACAGAGTGCACTATTATATTGACAACATGGCTAAGCATTTTGAATATCTTATTTGTAAACAAAGTCACCAAGACTTGTCATTCTGATACCACTAGCATAAATATTTACTTTTGAGAGATAAACTAAGGATTTTGAGCATGTTATGTAATCCATTGTGTGGTGCTGTTTGTACGAATTGTTTTGAAAAATGCACTTACTGTTTTGTGAATGTTAAGGATGATTCCAGAAATTTTCCAAAGTGACTGAGAAAAACTGTAAATGACAGGTTTCATACATGAAAATGCAGTTCAAAGTGAAGTCATCAACACTTCTTAAACTCACTTCATGTTGTACAGATTTCAAAACACATTCCTGCTTCATTTTTAGTCAGTCTAGCAGGTGCAAACACTAGTAATCAATTAGACAATGAAGATTAGTGAAAGATCAGACCCAACTTTTGTTAAGTAGGGGTTTAACAATGCCACTGTGACTCTCCTGTCACGGTCTCTGCTGGACCCATAGGGAGCCCCTGCTTCTCATTCTAGCCAGTCTATAAGTGAAACTCATAGTTTTAAATTTTTGTTAACCTGACTTCTCATTTCCCTTCAATTTTAAAATTTTTTGTTAACCAGAGGTTTGAAACTTTGCAACTGCCTATACATTGCAGCTAACTGGTCCAAATGGGTGTACTGACTTTGCAGTGGTTTCTTTGGTTTTTTGCTATTTGTATTTCAAAACTGTAGGCACTAAGCAGTTTCACAGATAGATAGATAGATAGATAGATAGATAGATAGATAGATAGATAGATAGATAGATAGATAGATAGATAGATAGATAGATAGATAGAGGCGGCACGGTGGCTCAGTGAGTAGCACTGGTGCCTCGCAGTTAGGAGACCTGAGTTCGCTTCCCGGGTCCTCCCTGCGTGGAGTTTGCATGTTCTCCCCGTGTCTGTGTGGGTTTCGTCCCACAGTCCAAAGACATGCAGGTTAGGTGCATTGGCAATCCTAAATTGTCCCTAATGTGTGCTTGGTGTGTGGGTGTATGTGTGTGCACCCTGCAGTTGGCTGGCGCCCTGCCCGGGGTTTGTTTCCTGCCTTGCACCCTGTGTTGGCTGTGATGTTTAGGATATAGCGGGATGGATAGATAGATAGATAGGTAGATCTATCTATCTATCTATCTATCTATCTATCTATCTATCTATCTATCTATCTATCTATCTATCTATCTATCTATCTATCTATCTATCTATCTATCTTTTATTTTCCCCAGGGATATCTGACTTTTTACAGAAGCTTTTTAAATAAAGAAATACATAAATAGACAAATAAGTATATATACATACACCCTTTGGTCTGACCACACACCAGAATGAATTAAAAGCAAGATAATTTAAAAAGAGAGAGAACTTCTGACTTGGAAGTCTCAGCAAGGCATTGTGCAGACATATTAAAGAAGCCCCAGTTGTGTTTCTTGACACACTTCTGCTCAATGATTCTTTGGCTAAAAGTGCTCAGTGTTTGTGTGTCAGATAGACAATGTGCAGCATTGTTCATAATGGAATTCAGTTTTGTTTTAATCCTCTCCTTCTCTTTTTTTTTGACTTTTTAATTTTATTGAATTTATTAAAATCAAACAACATTCCATACACATAAATCAAGTTTTACAAAAAGAAAAAAAAAGGTTTTGAAACAAATCATCCCCCACCCCTGAGAAAGAGAGCTAGGCCAGCAGTGTAAAACTTTATGCTAGTAAAGAAAAATGAATAGATAAAATAATAAATGAATAAAGATAAATGGAGTAAAAGAGGGGAGAGAACCTGCTTCCTCAATTTAAATGCTTATTCTAAAATGTTTTTGATTAGATCCTGCCAGGTTTTAAAAAAGTTCTGCACAGATCTTCTAAGTGAGAATTTGATTTTTTCCAGTTTCAAATATTATATAACATCAGTTACCCACTGATTAGAATAGGAAAGTTAGGATTCTTACAATTGAACAAGATAAGTCTCCGTGCTAATAGTGTAGTAAAGGCAATCACAGTTTGTTTGTCCTTCTCCACTTTAAACCCATCTGGAGGTACACCAAACACAGCTGTTAGTGGATTAGGAGGGATTGTGACTCCGAGGCTGTCTGAAAGGCATTTAAAGATTTTGGTCCAGAATGATGTTAATTTGGCGCAGGCCCAAAACATGTGGCCCAATGAGGCTGGAACTTGATTGCAACGTTCACAGGTTGGATCTTGCCCTGGAAACATTTTGGACAGTTTTAAACGAGAGAGATGCGCTCAATATATAATTTTGAGTTGAATAATTGTATGCTTTGCGCATATGGAGCTCGAGTGAATTCTGTGCATTGCTACTTTCCACTCCTTTTCTGAAATATTGAGTAATAGATCCTTTTCCCACTGTTCTCTTGGATCTTTGAAAGGGAGGGACTGTAAAATTGTTTTATATATTACACAAATGCTGTCTGAGTCCTCGAGACTGAGCAATAGTAGGTGGGAGGTGAGGAAAATCCTCTCCTTCTCTACTACTTTCAGGGGATCTAGAGTGCATTCCATAATGGAGCCTGCCCTTTCAGTTAGCTTGCTAATTCAGTGGGCCTCTCTTGAAGTGAAGCTACCAGCCCAGCACTGCACAGTTCAGAATATCGTACTGACCATCACAGAATTGTAGAACATGTGAAGGACGTCACTTCCCACATTAAAGGAACGCAGCCTCCTAAGGAAAAAGAGCCTGCTCTGCCCTTCCTTATACAGTTTCTCAGTGTTCTGAGACCAGTCCAACTTATCAATGATGCGGACTCTCAAGTACCTGTGGGAATGAACCACCTCTACATCTACTCCCTGAATAGTGACCAGACATAGAGACTGTTTGTTGCAGTGAAAGTCAATAAACAGTTCTTTGGTTTTGCTGATGTTAAGATGCAAACAATTCATTCTGCACCAAGAAACAGAGTTCTCCGCCTAACTCCTATACTCTGTCTCACCCCCCTCATGCAGATGCACTTATGTGAAGAAATAAGGAGACAGGACTGTACCATGTGGTGCTCTAGTGTTGCTCACAACAACAACAACAACAACATTTATTTATATAGCACATTTTCATACAAAAAGTAGCTCAAAGTGCTTTACATAATGAAGAAAAGAAGAATAAAAGACAAATAAGAAATTAAAATAAGACAACCTTAGTTAACATAAAAAGGAGTAAGGTCCGATGGCCAGGGTGGACAGAAAAAACAAAAAAAAACTCCAGAAGGCTGGAGAAAAAAATAAAATCTATAGGGGTTCCAGGCCACGAGACCGCCCAGTCCCCTTTGGGCATTCTACCTAACATAAATGAAATAGTCCTCTTTGTAGTTAGGGTTCTCACGGAGTCACTTGATGCTGATGGTTATACAGACTTCTGGCTTTTAATCCATCCATCATTGTTGGAACATCATGGTGCTTTGGGTAGATGGTGGTGGCACAAGCCACCACCAATAGGACACCGGAAAAGGAAACAGAAGAGAGAGTAGGGGTTAGTACAAATTTTGAATGAATAGTTATTATAATGAATTGGATATACAGAGTGTCAGGATTAAATTACAGTGAAGTTATGAGAAGGCCATGTTAAAGTAATGTGTTTTCAGTAGTTTTTTAAAGTGCTCCACTGTATTAGCCTGGCGAATTCCTACTGGCAGGCTATTCCAGATTTTAGGTGCATAACAGCAGAAGGCCGCCTCACCACTTCTTTTAAGTTTTGCTCTTGGAATTCTAAGGAGACACTCAGTTGAGGATCTGAGGTTGCGATTTGGAATATAAGGTGTCAGACATTCCGATATATAAGACGGGGCGAGATTATTTAAAGCTTTATAAACCATAAGCAGAATTTTAAAGTCAATTCTGAATGACACAGGTAACCAGTGTAGTGACATCAAAACTGGAGAAATGTGTTCGGATTTTCTTTTCCTGGTAAGGATTCTAGCAGCTGCATTCTGCACTAACTGCAAACGATTGATGTCTTTTTTGGGTAGTCCTGAGAGGAGTGCATTACAGTAATCTAGCCGACTAAAGACAAACGCATGAACTAATTTCTCTGCATCTTTCGATGATATAAGAGGTCTAACTTTTGCTATGTTCCTTAGGTGAAAAAATGCTGTCCTAGTGATTTTATTAATATGCGATTTAAAATTCAGATTACAATCAACGGTTACCCCTAAGCTTTTTACCTCCGATTTGACTTTTAATCCTAATGCATCCAGTTTATTTCTAATAGCCTCATTGTATCCATTATTGCCAATCACTAAGATTTCGGTTTTTTCTTTATTTAATTTGAGAAAGTTACTATTCATCCATTCTGAGATACAGGTTAGACATTGTGTTAGCGAATCAAGAGATTTGGGGTCATCAGGTGCTATTGATAAATACAGCTGTGTGTCATCAGCATAGCTGTGGTAGCTCACGTTATGTCCCAAGATAATCTGACCTAATGGAAGCATGTAGATTGAGAAGAGCAGCAGACCCAGGATAGAGCCTTGTGGAACACCATATAGAATATCATGTGTCTTTGAGTTATAATTACCACAACTAACAAAGAATTTTCTCCCTGCCAGGTAGGATTCAAACCAGTTTAAGACACTGCCAGAGAGGCCCACCCATTGACTAAGGCGATTTCTAAGAATATTGTGATCAATAGTGTCAAATGCGGCACTCAAATCTAAGAGGATGAGAACAGATAAATGGCCTCTGTCTGCATTTACCCGCAAGTCATTTACTACTTTAACGAGTGCAGTTTCTGTGCTGTGATTTGTTCTAAAACCTGACTGAAATTTATCAAGAATAGCATGTTTATTGAGGTGCTCATTTAACTGCATAATGACTGCCTTCTCTAGAATTTTACTTAAGAAAGGCAGGTTAGAGATGGGTCTATAATTTTCAAGAGCAGAGGGGTCGAGATTATTTTTCTTAAGTAGGGGTTTAACTACCGCAGTCTTAAGACAGTCTGGGAAGACCCCCGTATCTAATGACGAATTTACTATGTCAAGAACATTATCAATAAGCACACCCGATACTTCTTTGAAAAAATTTGTTGGTATTGGGTCAAGGGCACAGGTGGATGGTTTCATTTGAGAAATTATTTTATGTAAATCAGGTAAATCTATCCTAGTGAAAGACTCTAATTTATTTATTATGGAGTACTGGGGTTTCGGGGGATCCTTAGTGTTGGGGAGATATACTATGTTATTTCTAATATCATTAATTTTTTGATTGAAAAATACAGCGATAGCCTCACAGGTTTTACTGGAAGTACTTAGGAGGCATTCCTTTGAGTTACCTGGGTTTAACAGATGATCAATTGTCGAAAATAAGACTCTGGGATTACTAGCATTGTTATTTATAATCTTAGAGAAATAGCAGCGCCTCTCAAGACGGACTGTGTTATTGTATTCTGTTATTTTAACTTTTAATATCTCATAGTCAATAGTTAGTTTAGTCTTCCTCCATTTACGCTCAGCTCTACAGCATGTTCTCTTTAAATCAGACACTCTTTGGGTCTTCCAAGGTATAACAATGCTAGAAGATTTTTTAACTGTCTTTTCAGGTGCAACTATGTCAACAGCAGCCCTCACTTTAGTATTAAATCTTTCCACCTTACTATTTATATTCTCCTCGCTATTATAGTTGGCACTATAAACGGACTGATTGGTTAGAATGTTTGTAAGTTTTAAAGTTGCTGATGAGTCAAAGAAGCGTTTTTTAACAATATGCTTCTCATGAGTGTTTTCAATCATTATTTCTATATTAAAAAGTAGAAGAAAATGGTCTGAAAGACCCGTATCAATGACCTGCTTTATATCAACTTTTAGTCCTTTAGTAATTACTAAGTCTAACGTATGACCTGCTTTATGTGTAGGCTGATTAACGAGCTGTCTCAAATCAAAAGAGTCCAGGAGGTTCATAAATTCTTTTACTTTTTGGTCACATTGATTATCTACATGAAAATTAAAGTCGCCGACTATTAAGAGTGCGTCATAGTTCGTAATTAAGATTGACATCAAGTCAGAGAATTCCTCAAAGAAAGAATTCCTCACATCCGTATAATCTCCCATATTGGTTTATGAGAACTGCCCTCCCCAATTACTTGGGCAGCAGGCGAATCAAGCACATCAGAGAGGCAGAATATACTTCTATAAATTATAATTCTGCAACAGCATGTAGGTTTTCTAAAGACTAAGAAAATAACCACTGAATCAGTGAGCTCACTTGCAATCATCAGCCTAAAAATAAGAATTCAAGAAGAGTAATTAAACTGTAAGCTCACCTTTGATTTAAGGCATGGTTTCAATGAAATTCAGCAGCCATGTGGATATTCAAGAGAGCAATTTAATGGTGTGTGACAATGTGAGTAAAACTAAGAAACAACAGAAGAACACAGCAATACAGTTTTAAAAAGTTAATACCAATTAAGCGATTAGGCCTCTTTCATCTGTTTTATGTACTTCCACTGAATCCAGTACACCTTGTCCTTTGCATTGATGTCATGGTAATTATCAAATATTTATCATTGTGAAAGGAAAAATAAATTCATAGAGTGAGTGTTGGTAGTCACGTTCTATAAAATCATTTGATTTTCAGTTTTGTTTAATTAAAGATGTGAGTCATTTAATTCATGCTTTGCTACTGGCATTCTGGAGTAGGTCCAAGAATACATCGTTGTGACTGAATCTTTTCTTGTCACTTGAGACATAGTCTTGCTCTACAATATGATAGAAACAGACTTCATGTAGCCACCTTTAACATGCAACCATTTGCAATTTCTGCTTTCCCAGATGTGTTCTTGGATCCACTTTAAGGATTAAGGACTCAACATCATCAGAAAGCAGGATCTTATCATACTCTGCCATCTTCACTACGTAGCTGTCCCCTCAATGCATTTTGTAAATTGTATATACTGTTAAATATTTACTGTACTGTAATATTTCATATATATATATATTTTATATAGGGCGGCACAGTGGCGCAGTGGGTAGCGCTGCTGCTTCGCAGTTGGGAGACCTGGGGACCTGGGTTCGCTTCCCGGGTCCTCCCTGCGTGGAGTTTGCATATTCTCCCCGTGTCTGCGTGGGTTTCCTCCGGGCGTTCCGGTTTCCTCCCACAGTCCAAAGACATGCTGGTTAGGTGGATTGACGATTCTACATTGGCCCTAGTGTGTGCTTGGTGTGTGGGTGAGTTTGTGTGTGTCCTGCGGTGGGTTGGCACCCTGCCCGGGATTGGTTCCTGCCTTGTGCCCTGTGTTGGCTGGGATTGGCTCCAGCAGACCCCCGTGACCTTGTGTTCGGATTCAGCAGGTTGGAAAATGGATGGATGGATGGATATTTTATATATAAATGTCTATACGTGGAAGTGTGTGTGTCTGTCCGGCTTGGAAGTGAGAGGTGGAGTTGGGGTAAGGGCTCCACCTCTGAGGAAACAGAAAACTAAACGTCTACACATGGAAATGTGTCTGTCTGTCTGTCCAGCCCAGAAGTGTGGAGCTATTACAGCATGAAGCTCAATGAGCCGGCAAGGAAGCCCCAAGTTAACGAGTCAGAAGAAGAAAGCAACTCTGTTGCCAAAGTAAGACCACCGAGAAAAGAGAGAAACTCTTACATGCGAGGCGAGCACATCGGTAAAATGAAACCTCTGAAGAAAGACAGTCGCTTAGCCGCTAATGCACAAGTGAGGCTTTTTACAGTATGGGCTTACACAGCTAGTGTGTATATATATATATATATATATATATATATATATATATATATATATATATATATATATTAGTATATAGATTATGTATGTAGATTATACTGCCACAAGTAAGCCCACGATTTGCTAGCGAATCGGAAATCCAAGAATGGCAATCAGTGTCTGTTCCGTCCGATATTTGGATGGATGACATATCATGGAGGGTGGGTGCATCTGGGGAAATGTCATTTAATTCAATACGCATATCTGTACTAAAGTGGTTTCGTTTTGTGGAGACGTGATTCCGTTGCCTTTGCTGACACCGACTGTTGGCAGAATGGAGGACAGCAAGTTTAGTTTACAGGTTGTGGTGTTCGTGTGCCAGCCACTGAGTCTGGGAAGTCGCTGGGTTAGAGTCTGTGACCGTTATGTGATCTATATTACTGGCACAGTGGATTAGAGCAAGTGTAGCTCACAGGTTGTGTTGTTTGGGCGCCACCTACTGACTCTGGGAAGCCGCTGCGTTTTGGGAAGCCGCTGCGTTTGACTCTGGGGTGGGCGCCACGGTGCATTACGTTGTGTTATTTGGGCGCCACTTACTGACTCTGGGAAGCCGCTGCATTTTGGAAAGTCGCTGCGTTTGACTCTGGGGCGGGCGCCGCCGTGTTTTGGGAAACCGCTGCGTTTGACTCTGGACTCTGGCCAAACTGAATGACCATTATGTGATCTACATTACTGGCACAGTGGATTAGAGCAAGTCTAGTTTACAGGTAGTGTTGTTTGGGTGCTTACAGGTTGTGTTGTTTGGGCGCCACCTACTTACTCTGGGAATCTGCCGCGTTTTGGAAAGCCGCTGCGTTTGACTCTGGACACTGGGGCGGGCGCCAAACTGAATGACCGTTATGTGATCTACATTACTGGCACAGTGGATTAGAGCAAGTCTAGTTTACAGGTGGTGTTGTTTGGGTGCTTACAGGTTGTGTTGTTTGGGCGCCACCTACTTACTCTGGGAATCTGCCGCGTTTTGGAAAGCCGCTGCGTTTGACTCTGGACACTGGGGCGGGCGCCAAACTGAATGACCGTTATGTGATCTACATTACTGGCACAGTGGATTAGAGCAAGTCTAGTTTACAGGTAGTGTTGTTTGGGTGCTTACAGGTTGTGTTGTTTGGGCGCCACCTACTTACTCTGGGAATCTGCCGCGTTTTGGAAAGCCGCTGCGTTTGACTCTGGACACTGGGGCGGGCGCCAAACTGAATGACCGTTATGTGATCTACATTACTGGCACAGTGGATTAGAGCAAGTCTAGTTTACAGGTGGTGTTGTTTGGGTGCTTACAGGTTGTGTTGTTTGGGCGCCACCTACTTACTCTGGGAATCTGCCGTGTTTTGGAAAGCCGCGGCGTTTGACTCTGGACTCTGGGGCGGGCACCAAGGCCGCAGTGCGCATGCGCCTCGGTGCGTCCGCCGTACATATATTAACTGTGGTTTAGTAAGATAGATCAGTTAATTGGATGTATCAGACGTAGTGTGTAACTGAGTACTTTTTTGTAAACAATATTTTTAACTTTTTTTTAGTAGCGGTTAATATTATTAGCTCACTGGTGCTCCTTACTCTTGAATATGCTACATATAATTCCTCATGAATAAAACATTTGTACCATAGATCAATTCCTTCCATTCCTGATGGTTGACCTTGGCTTTTGTTGATGGTCATTGGAAGACACAATTTTACTGTAAACATAGTGTTTAGAATTGAAACATGTAAATATGTTCTGTCCATGGGGCACCGCTTTAATGAGTGGTGCAACCATTTAAACTTAAACCAGGCATGTTTTCATTCCTGGCTTGTGCTTTACCCCTGGCTGGAAGTAGGCTGATTTCACGAATTTTACCACCAAGTGTCCAACCTCCCCCCTGGTTTTGTTTAAAATATATTTATATAAACATGCTTGACTTAAATGGAGGACAATCCACAAGCAATAGCACCCCCCTTCACATTAATATGTGTTTTATACCGCATCACAAGACATAAGAAGAAGCTGACAGAACAGAAAGTACTGTGTGTACCTAATGACACAACTTGCTAAGCATGTCTTCTTTGAACTTTAACAAAGTTTCTTCCTTCCACTTTGCTTCTGGTAGTGGAGTTTATTTGCCTGAATTGTAAGTCCTATTTCTCTGCTCTGAGATAGAAAACAGATGTTTTGCCTAAGAGTACCTTTTCACTAATTACTGACAAATATAGACAAATAAAAAACACAAGTCAACTGATTTTCCTTTTCTATAACATCACAAAGTTTCCATCAAATAAGTCAAAGCATTTCTGAGATATTGGGGTATTTCGTTTTTCTAGTTGGGGTGGGGTTATCCTTCAGTATTGATAGATCAAAATGTCCTTTCTCAGTAGATATTTACAGTCCTAGATGTATCATCCTACCAAATATCAACTTTTTAACACACAACAATTAAAGAATTTTACTCAACTGGACACTAGATACTACATTAAATTAAAAAGTCAACTAAACTAGACACTAGATACAATCAACATGTCCCTAGTGTGAGCTTGGTGTGGGTGTGTGTGTGTGTGTGTGTGCCCTGTAGTGAGCTGGCTCCCTGCCTGGGGTTTGTTTCCTGCCTTGTGCCCTGTGTTGGCAGTGATTGGCTCCAGCAGACCCCGTGACCCTGTAGTTAGCATATAGCGGGTTGGATAATGGATGGATGGATGGATATTCTCAACATGTTCACTGGTCACATTCAACTCAACTGGACACTAGAAGCAATTCTCTATCCAGGGAAGTCCAGAGAGTAAACTCTTTTATAGAGGAGGAGAACATGCCAACTCCATTCATGTATGCTGAGAATTGAATACGGAACCAAAAAGTTATAAACACTTAATGCTCTGCCATGTCACCAATACCACTCTGCATCAATTGCATTTTCCCCAAATGTTCCGAGAAGTCTAAAAATCACCCGTTAAAGAGCATGTATCCTAAAGTGAAACTTGCTGTCATCAGGTAATTATTATACAAGGATCATATGAAAAGTAATAAGCACTTTGGATTTATAAAAAAAAATGCTTGATAATACTGAAATGAGTAGGATTAAATCTGTAATCTTACATCTAAATAAAAAAAATACATTATATTTGTCTCACAGTTATATTTTCATAGCTTAGTGGAAACAAATGGCTGTCAAGGATGTATCATTTCTACAGTACATTTTGTGATGATTAAAATTTTTCGGATGCAGGAAATCCCTACTGTTTACAATATTGTGCAAGTTCAGTGATCATATAGAGGGTGTTTTCCCAGTGTCAGACAATGAGTAAAGCACTTTAAAGATGAGAATACAGACATAACTAACTGGCATTGCACTGGTAACTTGTGAACTGCTTCTTCTAAGTGCAAGCAAGAAAGACAAAAGCTTATCAAAAAATTGATGCATGTCAGTCAGAAAATGAAGCTGCCAAGACAGCACCATGCACTGTTTATGCACAGCTGGTGGTGTATAGACTTCTGGCAAAAAGGCAATGAACAAAGTGGAAATTTAGCAGAAACGTAAGAAAAAGTGCATCAATTTGATTAACCTGTAGACACTTTTTCTTTTTATATTTTTTCAAGTATGAAATTAATAGTAATGAATGAAACAGGCAAGTTTCGATTTGCATAATCCTCAGGTGGCTACCACGGCATAACTTTTTAGTTCCGGGAGCAAATCCAGTAGTTCAACCTTCTCCTGGACTGTCTTAAACTTTTTCTGGTGTTTAGGTTCATTGCCAGAAGCCTTAGAAGGTGCAGAGTGTTTGGGCAGCATCTTAGGGCTTTAAGAAGAACAAACCGAAAAACACGATAATGCTCAGCGAAACACTCGAGATAGCTACATTCAGTAAATTGTTATGATACGGGAATGCTGGACTGCATCTGCTGGAGTTTCATCACAGAGCAGCAGCCAATCAGCAGCAAGGAGAAATTAATAACGCTGTTGGATTGGCTACTTTCACCATCACAAGCTGCCTTTTCCTCTACGGTTGCTTTGTGTTCTCCCTACAGTACCGTATTGCCACGAAAAAAGCCATAAAAAAATTGCGGAGGATATTTGTGGTTTCCGCTAACAATTATTAGTTAGGTTCTAAAGGAAAAATCTGTGAACGACTGAGGCTGCGAACTGTGAACCGCAAATTTGCGGGGGTCTACTGTACTCACTACTGGAAACCTCAGGCTGCATGCTTCTCTGACTACAGCTCACAGTTTGCTCCCAGTTTTCTACCACTTAGAGGTCTAACCAAGATGTCTTCCTGTTTCCCTTCAAGCACATGAGTCAGATAGGAATACAGTAATCCCTCCTCCATCGCGGGGGTTGCGTTCCAGAGCCACCCGCGAAATAAGAAAATCCGCAAAGTAGAAACCATATGTTTATATGGTTATTTTTATATTGTCATGCTTGGGTCACAGATTTGCGCAGAAACACAGGAGGTTGTAGAGAGACAGGAACATTATTCAAACACTGCAAACAAACATTTGTCTCTTTTTCAAAAGTTTAAACTGTGCTCAATGACAAGACAGAGATGACAGTTCTGTCTCACAATTAAAAGAATGCAAACATATCTTCCTCTTCAAAGGAGTGCGCGTCAGAAAGACAGAGGAAAGCAAACAAATCAATAGGGCTGTTTGCTTTTAAGTATGCGAAGCACCGCGGCACAAAGCTGTTGAAGGCGGCAGCTCACACCCCCTCCGTCAGGAGCAGGGAGAGAGAGAGAGAGAGAGAGAGAGAGATATAGAGAGAGACAGAGTTTGTTTTTCAATCAAAAATCAATACGTGCCCTTCGAGCTTTTAAGTATGCGAAGCACCGTGCAGCATGTCGTTTCAGGAAGCAGCTGCACAAAAGATAGCAACGTGAAGATAATCTTTCAGCATTTTTAGACGAGCGTCCGTATCGTCTAGGTGTGCGAACAGCCCCCCTGCTCAATCCCCCTACGTCAGGATCAGAGAAAGTCAGCGCAAGAGAGACAGAAAAGTAAGCCGGGTAGCTTCTCAGCCATTTGCCAATAGCGTCCCTTGTATGAAATCAACTGGGCAAACCAACTGAGGAAGCATGTACCAGAAATTAAAAGACCCATTGTCCGCAGAAATCCGCGAACCAGCAAAAAATCCGCGATATATATTTAAATATGCTTACATATAAAATCTGCGATGGAGTGAAGCCGTGAAAGGCGAAGCGGGATATAGCGAGGGATTAATGTATCCCCAAACCCCTTTGGCGATTCCTAGTGTCTGTTAACACAGGATAGTTTCAGTGAGATAATAAACTCTATTTCATTTAGACCTGTATAGTTTACTTGCAGAGAAATCATACAGATCAAACATTAGCAATTAAACTATTGTAAAACATGTAACCTGAATGATTCAAATTAGGTTTCAGGTCTTGAGCAGTTACAGCATTTAGTGAGTGTTGCAGGAGACGGAAGAGAAGATAAGCCATTGCAGGTTGCAAGTTTCAGAAGAAGACAGAACCTGAAGAATCCTCAGAAGAACAGCAGGCTTCATGTCAGGAGAGCCAACTAGTCTAAACAACGACTGAAATGAGTTCACACTCTTTCTTTTATACAGTGCCTTGATGGCTAGTCACGTACAAGTTTACAGAAACAAAGCAATATTTGCACCATGCTAAAACAAGAACAACTGGTAATGGTCTCAAATATTCACTGTATATAAAATATTACAACATAGCTAATACAGTGATACACTAACTGAAAAGGTCTCAATTCCTTATCTTAGGTCCTCTGCAATAATATATGCACTTTTAAGTTTAACGCTCAAACATTCTTATATATGTGGGTACCTGAGGATACATATATCCCATCAGTCTATTCATCTGTCTATTTGCATGCATTCCATCAGCCCTCAAAAGGCTTTCTTCCTGGAATATACTTACTCATCCCTGCCATGTTATGTTCTTTAGCTTTTTTCCTTTAAGCTATTCTATTTACTTAAAAATTGCATCACTGTCTAAATAATCGTGTATTCCTATATTAATACATCACATGGATTAAATATTATAAGTCCTATTACCACATAATGTATAAAGCATTATTTCACCCCAATACACTGAAACAACATGCTTCAGTGCAGTTCATGAGTATCTGAATAGGAACACAATTGTTATTGGTGTGGCTCTCTACCCAAACATGCTGGTATTGAAATGAAACAAAGGATATGAGATATTAGTATAGATTTTCAGCATTAAATTGAGGTTATATACATAAAAAATGGGTGAATGGTTTATGATTTGCCGTGTTTCTTATGTGCAGCTCCCCTATTTTATGCACACTGTCATGCACGTGCGATCAGGAGACAGTTTGCAGGCACAAAAATAAATGTTTTTCAGCTGAGCCAAGTGGTGGTGCTGTCCAGTAATACTCTCTCCCCTTTTCCCTCTGTAGACCCTCAACAGAACCTGACTCCTAATGACATCTTTTCTGGTTCCGGTCCCACCAGCTCCCACCTCTTCCTGTCTCCAACATAATATATCTACCATCTTGTCTATCTCTGTCAGTTCCATTTTGAACTCGTTTTCTGTAATAACGTCATTCTTTTTTTTTTGCATATTTTCAAGTGTACGGGATACAAATTCCCTAAACCTTTTTTCTTTTTCCCTGCCTGTAATTATAACACTAATAACAATTATGTCACTGTCCAAATACTTGTGGACAGAACTGCTACCTCAGCAAGAAGGAAAAAATTTAATTTAAAGACATAAATAGTATGAAGAGTCAGACTTGTTTAGATATTCACCAGGACAGGACTCTGGCATAGTGACAGTGACATAGTTAGAAGTGTTGACTTACAGCTCCAGAGTGCTGGGTTTAAATCCAGTTCTAGTCTCACACAGTTTGCATGCCCACCCTGTCCCAGCATTGGTTTTCCTCAGATTACTCTGGTTCTTACCCTCTTGTATTTACCAAATATATTCCGGTTTAGTTAACTGGAGTCTCTAAACTGGAACCGGTAGAAGTAGGTGTGTTGCTGTATAAGTGAGCATACTCTGTGATGTACTTACATCTCAATCATTTTCAATTTCTGCGTTCCACCAGATGACTCTAAATTCTCTAAACTATATTAACCAGGTTTAAAAACACAGAAAATGGAATTTATAACTCTTGAGTTTCTGTTTATGAGGATCTCATCATTGTGTGATGTTACTGATGTGATTTTTTTTTTCCTGCCATTAATCTGTATTTTTATTTTTAGGACACTGACATTTTTTGCCTTTTTGTTATGCTATACAGTGATCCCTCGCTATATCACGCTTCGCCTTTCGCGGCTTCACTCTATTGCGGATTTTATATGTAAGCATATTTAAATATATATCGCGGATTTTTTGCTGGTTCGCGGATTTCTGCGGACAATGGGTCTTTTAATTTCTGGTACATGCTTCCTCAGTTGGTTTGCCCAGTTGATTTCATACAAGGGACGCTATTGGCAGATGGCTGAGAAGCTACCCAACTTACTTTCTCTCTCTCTCTCTCTCTCTCTTGCGCTGACTTTCTCTGATCCTGACGTAGGGGGGCTGTTCGCACACCTAGACGATACGGACGCTCGTCTAAAAATGCTGAAAGATTATCTTCAAGTTGGCTACCTTCTGTGCAGCTGCTTCGTGAAGTGACATGCTGCACGGTGCTTCGCATATTTAAAAGCACGAAGGGCACGTATTGATTTTTTTATCTGTCTCTCTCTCTCTCTCTCTCTCTCTCTCTCTGCTCCTGACAGAGGGGGTGTGAGCTGCCGCCTTCAACAGCTTTGTGCCGCGGTGCTTCGCATACTTAAAAGCCAAACAGACATATTGATTTGTTTGCTCCTTTGAAGAGGAAGATATGTTTGCATTCTTTTAATTGTGAGACTGAACTGTCATCTCTGTCTTGTCATGGAGCACAGTTTAAACTTTTGAAAAAGAGACAAATGTTTGTTTGCAGTGTTTGAATAACGTTCCTGTCTCTCTACAACCTCCTGTGTTTCTGCGCAAATCTGTGACCCAAGCATGACAATATAAAAATAACCATATAAACATATGGTTTCTACTTCGCGGATTTTCTTATTTCGCGGGTGGCTCTGGAACGCAACCCCCGCGATAGAGGAGGGATTACTGTATAAGTATGTTGTTGGTAGCAATGATATTCCCTTTGCCAGTCACCAGCATTGGACAAGTGCACTGCACTGATTAACTTTTATCTGTGCATTGGATCAAAGATAAAACATTTTCGTACTCAAGTTTTTGTGTACTAGGAATCAGGGAAATGACATGGCCATGGGGCAGAGCATTTTGATTTTGATTTTGACTTATGGGTAACATTTGTTGTTTTGGCTGTTGGTTATTCTAATGCTTTTTCTTTATTTGTTGACCTCTGCCTGTTTTTCAACTATTTTTTGTCTTTCCAGCTTAATGCTTCTGCATTTCCTGACCCATTTAATTCAACTACATTTTGGCTATACTCTTTCTGTCATAACATGGAAGATCTTCAGCAGAAGGGGTACATTCCCAAGATAAGATTAGGCTTTAAGGCAGTTTCTTACTCTGGCTTTCCAGATTCACATACTGGCTATAGACTGAATGTGAAAATAAGCTAGCTGACTGAGATAAGAAGAAATTCCTTAATGTGGATGACTAGACCCAACTTGCTAGAGGGATTATATCACTCATCTGAACTGGGGAGTCAGGGAATCCCCCAGAAGAAGCTACAAAAAGATGGGGAGAATAGAGTAGTCTTGTTTGTTGAGTTCTATGAGCTGTCACCACATATGAATGAAAGTTAACTGAAGTGATATGGAAGCCTAAATTTCATGTCTTTAAAGTTTAGTAAATTAAAGTTCAAATGCTGGCCTGGGTGAACAAAAGAACATCTTTATGTGTTTCTGCCAAGCCTGAAAAAATGTAAATTGCTGTGTCAAACTGAGGGTTCATCCACAACAGGCAGAAACAGAGAATAAAGTTGGAAGAGTTATGTTCATTTTAAGAAATGGTAATCATTTTGCAACATTTTTATTTATATGTGCAACAAGGAGTTTAGAAATATATTAGAATACAATCAAGGCCTACCTGACATAATTAGCATTTAGTATAGGAACAGTATATTTTTATTTTTCGAGTTTTTTGTGAAATGTGTTCTTTTGATTTTCAAAGATAGTCTCATGATTGGTTCAATAATAATAATAATAATTCATTACATTTATATAATGTAAAGTATCTATCTATCTATCTATCTATCTATCTATCTATCTATCTATCTATCTATCTATCTATCTATCTATCTATCTATCTATCTATCTATCTAAAAGTTGAGTTTTATTATCTTATTTTATTTACCCAATGTAATCTTTGGTTTGGTCACAAGATCACATTTGTAATGCTTCTCACATCTACAAGACATTATAATTTGGCAACAGTCACGTACAACTTTATCCCTCTGTGAATACTACATCTGTGTAATCTTTAGTGTTAGTTTTTTTTCATAGTTGTAGGATTGTTATTTTGGTTCTTTGATCTCTGCTTTTATTTTGTCCCTTCTTAATGGTCACTCAGTTCTGATTTTCATCCTGGTTTTCACTTTTCACTACTCGTTTTGACCATGTCCTGGTCACTTTGCTTACAATAGTCCTTGGGCATAATATGTGTCCTATTACACTACAATATCTATGGCATTTAGGACAGAGTGCGGCAAGAGTTATCAGGAGTCAACCCTTAGAGATTTTAGAATTTCAATGCAAGGTGGAAAATCAATTTCTGATTGAAAGCCTGCTTAAGTTTTACCATGTGCAAATACTTTAAATCGAAAACAAAATTTTCATTATTTGGATATTACATTTCTGAATTCATCAGTACTTTCTCTAGCTCACTGTACAAATGCGGAATCCAATGAAAAACAAACGTGGGTTGAATGGGTGGTTATACCACACTATTCCTGTAAATTAAATAAACTGAATCACAATGTGCAGATTTTGCTCATTTTTGGCATAGTAGGTTGAGTGCCAAAACAAAATTGACTCAATATGAGTAACTGTGTCCTGTGATGGACTAGTGCACATCCAGGATTGGTTTCAGTCTTCCACACAAAACTGTTTGGACAGCCTCTGGTTTGCAATGCATGGGAAGAGTGTGGTTAGGAAATAAAAGATAAATTAGAAATGTGATACATATTAGATAAGCTCTCACTAATCCAGAATGCATCCAAGAAGTGGAGAATGATTAGTAAATTATAGAAATATTCAAACATGTAATACAATATTTTATTGTACTTCTTTAAAATCACAGTAAAAAGACTTAAAATGTTACATTCGCTGCTTTCTTGGCCTGTTCTCTCTATTGTAGTTGCTTCTCTCTAATTCGTATTTAGGAGCTGCTAACAGATGACAATATGGTCAATTGGCAAATCAGCTATTGGGATTCTAGAAGTTCCTCAAGGTGGTCATTTAGTAACCAAGGACCCTCATGATTCCAGCGCCACTGACAACCCATCATTTCCTCATCCCTCAGGCAAACAGACCCCCTGAACTGATTCCTTCAATATAAATGATTTATTCAGAAAATTGCCTAAATCCAAAATTCCTTAAAAGTGATTTTTTTAGTTATTTTCTTTAAATGCCAAATGCTTAGAACAATTCCCAAGTTAAAAATGTATACAATATATATTATTATGTTACATCTGCAGCCTTTTAAATACAAACAGTTTCAGTTAAAATGAAAAGTTAGTACTGGGAAAATGTGTGTAGGTTTTTTGGTATTTTAAATTATTATTTCCAGTGAGATATTTCTGCAGTAGTAACATTTGGAACATATTATTCTGGAAACCTAACAAAGACCTATTTTTTCTGGGTTTGTTTTAACCCATTGAATGCTGACATTTTAAATATCTTTTGTAAGTTCATAAAACATGCTCTTTACACATTACTGAATTTTTCAAACATAGCAATGTTTTATATAGAGCAAAGTGAGTATATTTATATTGTCAAGGAGTGAGCAATCTGGTCAGAATGTGAATCCATGAACTCTGGAGAGAATGCCACATAGCAGACAAGAATGCATATGTCTGTGTCCAGAGAAAGAGATACATCACCATTATAAGAGCAAAGATATGAAGTGCCATTAGGGGTCCCGTACTTGAAGCAATTTACTAATGTGGGGACATCTGGTTGCACTTCATAAATAAACAATGAATTAAGTAATTAATAAATTGTTTATTGAGATTAAACTTTTCATGAGTGGAAATTTTTAATCACATTTTCATTTTCTGAAACCACCTATTCCAAGGTAAGAATGTGAGAGCTGGAACCCATCTAGCACCACATGTAAAGTGATATCCAACCCTCGATGGAGAGGCAGGCCACTTCAGAACATGAGGGACCAATCTAGAGTGACTAACTGGAATACACCTGAGTGCCTGGAGCAAACCCTTAACTCAGGTGGAAAACATGGAAAACCCATAGTTAGAGAGAAGGAGCAAACATTCCAGCTCCGAACTGAGAATTTAAAGCTAACAATGTTTACCACTGTGGCACCATGCGTCACTAAATTAAAAGAACATTGCTTAGAACATTGCTTAGATTGAAGGCCTTGATCCTTAGATTGGCTCAGTTCCTACACAATTTGAGCCTTCTCTTTGAGATGAATTTAGCCCTTAGTAATCATAACTATATTGTTCAGCTTTGAAATACTGCAAAATAATAGTTATTTATAAATGCAAGATCATTCATTTGTCTCAAGCAGGACTGACTATTGTTTTAGTTTATATTTTATAGTCAAGCTATTAACTTGGTACTCTACAGGTAATGTAAAACACTTGAACAACCTTCAGTCAGAAACTGCAGTGATAAAATTCCTGTTTATAAATAATTAAATTGACTTACACTTACATTTATGGTTGATTTTAAAATTCTTATTTTTACATAAATGATTTAGTTTTCCATTACCATACTAGAATCTACCTTGCACATACTAAACAATATAGTGCCTTTGGTTGGAAGATTCTAAAGCTCTGCATTGATCTATGCACTAATATTAGAAAGGTCCCATCAGTCTTTGCTTTTAAATTAATGCTGAAAACTCAATATTTTAACATAGTATACTCTTGGTTGAGTTGTTGATAATACTGATAATTGTAGCAATTGTTATTATTTGCTGTTAGGATGTCTGCACCCATTACCAAAACTTAATTTTGAATCTTTGTCATATTTAATGCCATTGATCTTAGATTTGTCCGTATCACTTTAGACTAGGTGTCCCTAATTACACTGTACTTACCATCTAATTACCTGTAAATTTAAAGAGTAACTAGGTGTGATTATGTTGTACTTACTGTGTAACACAATGTAATGCTGTTGTTAAGTGCTCAGTTGTAATTGTTATTACACAATTTATATACATACTTAAAAAAATTGTGGAATAACAATTACAATTGAGTGTTTAACAACATCATTCCATTGTATTACACATGTATTACACATTGTATTACACAATGTAATGCTGTTGTTAAGTGCTCAATTGTAATTGTTATTCCACAATTTATATACATACTTAAAAAAATTGTGGAATAACAATTACAATTGAGTGTTTAACAACATCATTACATTGTATTACACATTAAGTACAATGTAATTACACCTAGTTACTCTGTAATTATACAGGTAATTAGGATCACCTAATCTAAAGTGATACCGATTTGTCATGGTGTATTGGGAGATTTGGTCTACTAGGAGCTCAGGAACTGGATTGGAGTATTGCTTTCTCTACATCCGACTTAATCTTAACACATTCATAATTTCTATACCTCTGTTTTTTTAACTCAGTTACTGTAGTTCAACAAAGTCCCAAAGAGTGCGGACTCAACCTAAGCAGTTTTGGGAATCCCTACAGCTAGAACCACTTTAGACCAAAATGCAAGACAACTGCATGGCACAATTATGCACACAGATCCTTAGACATGCCAGGTGAAATTAGACTTAACAATATGTCTAACATGTATGTCTTTGGGATGTGAGAAAGAAGCTGGAGTGTCCTTATAAAAGCCATATTAACAAAAGAAGACATGCATTAGTTCCAAAGACAAAGTAACCAGATGGAGGCAGTAGCACTTATCACTGCAACACCATGCCACCCCTCATGATTTACCATTTTTATGAATATTTAATTACAGTATCTTAAAGGTCTTCTTTTAATTCTATCATTTTCTCATTCTAACTAAAAGTCATGAGGAACCACAACTAGTCCCACCAGTGACATGAACCAGTCCTGAGAGTGTTCCCATCCTTCTGTGCATACAGTATACAGTATCCATGTACAGTGTTGTTGAGTAGATTAAAGTAGAGGTTAAAAGAAAACAGGAGGATGGAGGGAATGACGAGGCAGTACATGTCACAACTGGGATGCCACAATAACAGCTTCAACTGGGGTTGAGCTCAAGGACAGCAATAGTGTTCCAGGATGTCAGTGGGTGGCAGTAAGTAATCTGGTGAAAAGGTTAAGAACTCTGCAGAGGCTTCTGGAACATATAGTGTCTGTGGGAGCCTGGAAGTGCTTCCTGGAAGGCTGGAATGATACCAGAAGTACTTCCGGGAGTAGGCTTATAAAAACCACCTCTCCAATCAGACAAACTTGAAGTTGGGCAAGAGTTGACCTGGTGAAGAGGAAGAGGCAGCCAATAGAATTGATAAAGGAAGACTGAAAAGTAAGAGATGTTTAAGTTCATATCACTTGTTTACGTGGGAAATGAAGGCCATAGTGTAATAGACAGACTGAAAAATTATAGGTGGCCCAGAGTGGCATAGCCTTTGTTATTTTTTTGTACTTTTTGCATTGTGTTTACTTCTGTTTTACCTCCTTTGCATACTTTAAGATACTTAATAAATTGCCTTCCAAAACCTATATGGACTGCCTTGGTGTTATTCTGGTACAGGGTGTGCTACTGAGTGCCCCCCATTAGAGCATTAGAAAATGCAAGAACAAGCCTACTCATTTAGACTGTCCAAAATAACACCAAGTTGAGATCTGAAGGTCCTTCTATAGCATACTACTTGGTAATTTATTCCATGTGTCCATAGTTGTTTAAATAAAAACTTTCTAATATTTGTGTGAAATCAACCCTTAACAAGTTTCCAACTGTGTCGCCATTGCAGAATTGATTTTAAAGTAAAAACTAGGATCTACTGGACTCATTCCTTTCAATCATGTCCACTCTTAATATCAGTTGCTTGAACTCAATAGGTTCAGCCCCTTCAATCTCTCCTCATAGCTCATACTTCTCGGACTCTTAATCAGGTTAGTCATTCTTCTTTGGATTTTCTTTAGTGCTGTAATGTCTTTTTTTGTGATGTGGAGACCAGATCTGTACACAGTGCTCCAGGTGAGGCCTCACTAGTGCATTATATAACTTAAGCATAACCACCCGTGATGTGTACTCCACACGTTGTTATGCATAATCTAATATCCTGCTGGCTTTCTTGAAAACTTCTGCACACTGTCTTGATGTACACAGTGGTGAGTCCACTCTGACTGCTGGATTCTTCTCATTGGGTATACATTCTGCCACAGGGGCAACTACGTTTTCATAGTGTTCAATTACTTTGTTCAATTAATGACATGATTGCTAAAATGTATTATTTCTTTATGCTGGCACCCATTATCTAATATTAGATTTTGATTAAAGAGCAGAAAACATTTATTGTGAAAGGAAAACAGGAAGGTGGCAAAAGCTTCTTCATGACACTGTTCATTTTCATGCACATATCCTATGTTGGTTCTAATGTTCTATTTTAAAATTTACCGTATCTGTAATTGTGTAGCATACTCTTCGATTGCAAAGAAGAACGCACACCATCAGAATTGAAATGAGTTCGATATTTCAGAGATCAAATACTGCACAAATTTTTTAGATGAATGTTTGTAACCAATGGGCTGGTGAAATGTGCTATATGTGTATTGATAAACAACAAATGTCAATTTTTTTACAGCTCTAGGAATTTACCACTTGAGATAGGGAAACTTTGCTTTTGCAGTTTAATAAATACTGATTTGTATGTACTGTAATTTACATAAGCATTACATAAGATGTCAATGGCTTCATCCACAAGGATAAATTAAATCAGCAAATATTCCATAACACACCCATGATTTATTTTGTTTAATGTACAGGCACTGATAATATTCTGTGTCACTTACCTAAGAATATGAAAGATCGAACAGTTATTTGGTGGCCCTCAAGAGCTGGACAGCACATTTCTGGGAATAAATGTAAGCAAGCCTTCGCAGTCTCTCACATTTTATTGCTCGTCACATTAAGCAAACTGGAGAGGAAACATAATGCCTTTTAGTGCTGCTACAATTAGAGAAAAACAAATCAGGAGGATTTAATTTAAAGAACAAACAGGATAATGGATTCCCAAGAACTTGAATAAATAAAGCAGTTCCTGAAAGCTGCAATGCACCAGAGACAAAACCTACTCCAGATAATTAAACCACACAGCCGACCTGAGAAAATCCAGTACAAGCCTGCTGTAGCATGAAAGGAAAGCGGCGTGTATCAGATTTCAAAATCATTTTTATTACGCTTAAGCTTTTGTAGGCTATAGGAAGACAGTTATGAAGAAGGATACTATAAGTATTTTATTACATGAGAAGTTCAAGCAAAAGAATAGAGCTCTGACGGCAACAGGAAACAATGTGAAGAAGCTGTAAAACACTGTAATGTTTACTTAAGATTATGCCATATCCGAGATCTTAAATGAAAATGTTAACTATATGAATGGAAACTGGTCCATTGTTCACTTCAGTGTGCAAAATGTGACTAAGAAACCAAATCCAGCAGTCGCGCTTACAATGGGGAAGCCCATTAATCCCATTCAGATTCTCTGAAAGAGTCTTAAAGAGTCCCCCTTCTAATTAGTGTGTAGTTAACAAAAGTCTGGGTGTGTTTATAAAAATAAATGTAACAGAACGTATGAAGGTAAAAACTTGACAAGGGCAAACCGCAAATGATATCACCTGGAAGACTAATAATCATAAGCCATATTATTTAGTGATAATCACTTTCAAACAACACAAACTATTCTTGCTATGCCATGCTATGCTTTGAGGAACAATCTTAACTTAGTTGTAAAAAAAAGATATCTTGCAGCAAAAATAACTATATGGATTTAAAACCAAAATGACAAATCCAAAAATGTGCTGCAGTCAAAATCAACTCAGCTCTTATGAAAAAGCCTCATATCATGGCCTAGTGGCTAAAGATATTATTGACATTAAAAAATCCCACAGCTGTTTTGCCTGGTAGGAAAAGCTCTTGATATTTATGAATGCATTTCTCTAGAGTGTGCTTTGCACTCTTTGGTAAGATCAGTCACTGGGGGCTCACCCCACAACTCACAATATAAAATTTAAAAAATAACTTTTTAAGATCCTTTATTCCCAAAATATGAAATGTGCTGCCGTCATTTCACAAACGAAGTCGGAAAAACTTCTTTTGGCAAGGATCCATTTGGCGCTGAGATGTAACCCAGGTGTCCATTCCATGCTGGATGTCATTTCTTGGACACTTTAGATTTTCCTTTGAGGGTGAATGGAGTTCTTCACTAGCTATACACTTATGCATCCATTATTCAAGCTTGTTCATCCAGTTATAGGGCTGCAAAATGTCTTTGCTATGTGTAATCCAATTGAAGTATGTAAAAAACATGCAAAATACCAGAAGAACCTGCAAAATAATAGTGGAGAAATGGACATTTGAAGAAGAAGCACTATCTGTTCCGCCACCGTGCCAGTTATAGCTATGTAGTGCTTCAAAAAATTATTCAGTCCTAAAACTTTTATCACATGTATTTGATTCAAATTCTTAACTTACAATATATTAAAGTAAGCTTGAATTTTGTTTTGTAGCTGATTTACCAGTGGAACAAATATGAAACTACAGACAGAGTGGCTAGGTCAGGTCACTCCCCTAAACCCATGTCACCCAACAAGAATGGAGCTTGTCACAGAGGCAATTGTGATACCAATTGTCACTCAGATTGAGCTGCAGAGATCAATGATTGAAATTGGAGAGGATGTTCATGGCTCAACAGTCTTCATAATATTGTACAATTTGGAAGAGTATCAAGGAAGAAGCCATGGAGAAAAACAATGTCCTTGCCCCTGAATAATGTGCAAAACAACACTTGGAAGATGCTGCAAAGAGGTAGCAGAATGTCTTCTGCCCTGAACATGCTAAAGTGAAACCTTCTGGATTGATCAGCTAGTGGTATGTGTGGTGTAAATCTATTGATGCACATCAGCCAGGTAACACCAAACTACTGTAAAATGTGCTGGCAGCATCATGCTGTGAGGATGTAGTAGGGACTGGCAATCCAGTCTTGACTGATGAATGCTTCAAAGGTAGAGACAGATCCTGGAGGGAAACCTGCTACCATTTCAGAAAGCTTTAACAAGGGATAACAATGGAGTGGTTTAAAATGAAGAAACTTGATGTTGTTTTAGTCTTGACCTTATCCCATCGAGCACCTGTGGTGAGATCTGAAAATTGCTGTCCACCACCACTCTCCAACTAACTTGGTACCTCTTGAGCAATTTTATAAGAAAGAATGGTCAAATCGTGCTCCATCATGTTATGCAAATTTAATACATAATAATATCCAAAAAGACACTCTGCTATATAATAGCTGTGCGAGGTGGTTCAGCCAATCACTGAATGGGGACATGAAAACTTACAAATAGTTAACAGTTCAGTTTTTTGGAATTTATTTTTTTGACGGCCTCTAATTGTCCTTATTATTTTGGATTCCACTATGAAAATGAGTGTTTGATGTATAAAACTTCCCACTCAATTTGATCAAAATCCAGGGCTGTGACAATGATATATGTGAAAATCCTTAAGCAGCATGCTTTTTCAAGGCATTCTAGTTCCTAAAAATGGAGTATTAACACAGATGCATTCTGGAAAAGGGAATTAGTAATAATGCAATTAATCCCTTTTCATCTTTCTAGTGGTAAAAAATGTGTTCAGCCTTCCATCAATCCCTCTTACTCCAGTTCAGGGTTGTACAGCAACATCAGGCAGAATCATACACACTCTGAGATGTCCATTATCTAAATATTCATTTGTTTAGAATGTGAAAGGACCAACAAAGTACAGAAGAGAAAAAGACAGATACGTGGAAAGATAGCAAAACTTTACAATGACAAGTGACCAGGCTTGGGAACCTTTTCTAAAAAATATAATTTCAAAAATGAATGTGCTGTACTTCACAACAACTTCTTGTCTTTTTTATATAAATAAAAAATAAGTTTCATATAAACTGATGAAAGGGAGCAGAGTGGCATAGAAACATGAGCTGCTTCTAAAGAGCTCTGGGGACACGGGTTCAGTTCACAGCATGGTCACTTTTGGTACAACATGACATGTAGATTAGATATATTAGACCCAGAATGAGAGAGGGTGTGTGCATGTGAGTGTGCCATCTAATCGGCTAGCCAAGGTTGGTTCCTACCTATAGAAATATCCATCATTTAGTGTTAGTTTCTACTGCTTTGTGCCTAGTGCTCTTCAGATATGTTCTGACTTCATGTAACCCCATAAAGCAAAATGCAAGTACAGAAATGGAATGGCAAGATAACGTTTAGCTGACTGCTTCCAGTGTGCTTTTGAGATAACAAATTATAACACTTATGAAATGCGAGAAGTCTACACCATTTTTGTTATCCTCACCCAAAACAGGCCTTATTATTAAGTAGATTGCTTATGTGTCTTTATGGGAGCAGAGGAAATGTAAAAGTGTCAAATTGTATTTGGACTTAAAGCAGATTAATATCTATTGATGCGGTGGGCTGGTGCCCTGCCTGGGGTTTGTTTCCTGCCTTGCGTCCTGTGTTGGCTGGGATTGGCTCCAGCAGACCCCCATGACCCTGTAGTTAGGATATAGCGGGTTGGATAATGGATGGATGGAATATCTATTGAAGTCTCTTCATTCTGCTCATTGGTTTTCTTTCATGCATTTTATTACTTATCACAGGTCTTTTATCTAACCTGTATTTCATTATTCACACCATGCTTAACATCGACTTCACGAAAGTACTTGATCCAGCTTCATGCTTGAGGGAAGCCATAGTTTATCACTAACAACATACCCACACTCACTCAGTCATACCAGATCCAATTTATGTTCACATATAAAATTAAATTATGCATATTGAAAATGAAAATCTACACAGACATGAGAAGAACGTACAGACTGTAGAGTGGCAACTTTTGGGAATGAAATGTGTACTATGGAACTGTATGACGACAGCTCTCACCAACATGGTTTGCCACCCCACCATCTACAAGGGTTTTTAATATCTTCAGAAATATGCTCAATAATTGCTTACAAAAACAGGTATGCAAATCACATCTCACTGTTTAGTTAAATTTTAAAATTTGATACACTTTGTATTACTTTTTATCTCATTACATAGTGTGGGACTCAATATGAACATTGCAATACTGTAATGTATGTTTGTCTGTGTGCACTTATTGTGTAAACATGATAACCACAACCATTTATCCTTCCATTTTTTCTGACCACGCTGTTTTCAATTGCATGTTGTCAGGGAGATGAAGTGCAAACCGACAGTATCAGTGAGAGACAGAAATGAACCCTTGATGGAACAATCAGATACTGAAACTCATGTGTCACTGTTTCATATGAAATGTGTGTCTTTAAGATGTAGGCCCAAATCAGAGAGTTCTATAACTAATTATACACTTGGCAATTGTTATTGCTCACTTTTGATACACAACAGTGTGCTTCGCCATAATGTTTCTCAGGTTTACACATTAACTAATTCACTATTGCATAGTCTGTGAGATATTTCTCATTATATTTTGCTGCTAACTAGGGTAATCACAAAGTGTTCATTTTATTTCTTTATCATTTGTTCATTAAATGCAATACACATGTCAATGTGTTTTATTTATTTATTCTATTTTTTGAAAATTTATGATAACAACCTGATAAAAATGTGTTCCAGGTGTGTCGAGATACTACCCGTGGTGATGTAATCTCTACACCGAGTGATACGCTGGCCTGTTTCTGATTAAATCGTCTTGTCTCGCAAAATGTTGACATTTTCCCACTGGCTCTCAAAGTCAGATGGGAGAATGAACACAAAGATTTAATAAAGTGAGACAAGGAGAGAGTAAAAATTTGCCAGCTGTTTCATTCCATCTTGTCAACCGATGGTGACTTGTACATTTTAGAGGAGTAATTTAATGAAACAAATAATATCTTCTGCTATAAGTATAAAAATTCAGGGCACTTAATTTCAGATGATGCCTGTCACAAGTACAAACAAGGAAAATGTTTTATATGAGATTTTATTAAAGATAAACTAGTATGTTTAAAGCATATTTACACCTGTTAGGATATTTACACTTTGGGTGCTATGTGTACCTGGGGGGGGTAAGGAGTAGAAACAACTTATGCTAATTTAAAATATGTGCTACAGTTCATCAAGGGTTCTGTCTCACCTTGTGCTAAACTGGCGGATAAACAGTTGATGAAAGGGTGAGCTGTTTGTTTGCATAATCTATAGGAAAATAAAGCTTGTCTTAAAGTATATTCTCATTCATGACAATGATAAAGCTAAAAGAATTTTTGTAATATGCTTTCAGATCTTAAATAAGTCAAGCAGTATGTCTGTGTGGATAAGGCATTGGAGCCTACATTTGTTGTTTTAATCCTGACCTACTCACTGTCACTTAACCTACCTGGACTATAATGTGAAAGATACAGTATATATGTCGCGCTTGATAAATATGGAGTGATTTTCAAATATGCAACATGAAATCTGAATGTTTAGGGATTACATTTTTAATTTAGAAAGTCTAACATGATATATATGTAGTGAATACCAAAGTCAGTTTGTTGACACAGGTAAGCCAGTCTTTAGTAAATCTCACCGCCCCAGTCCAGATATCTTGTTGATCGATTCATTTTATTTTGATGTATCTGTGTCTACTAGGCTAAACTTGGAGGATTAATATAATTATTGTTATTGTTATTGTCATTTTCATTATAGTTGTTGTTATCATTTTTTATGAAACATAAAGCACTATCAAAGTAGCACAAGTGTTCCTTATATAGGGAAAAATACCCTCCAAAGTAGCCTACAAAGTCTTTCAGTAAGCCAACAAAAGCTCCACTCTGTCTTGTATGAGGCTTCTCAAACACATCTGTTTTTAATACTTCATTTAAATAAAAGTGTTACTGCTAGGATCTTTAATTGCCAAAACGTTCAATGCCAATATCCATTATTTGAGCAAAGACAAGCAATAAGTGTTATCAGTGGTATGCAACTGAATGCAGCCAAATTGAGTTATTATTTATTTATGTTGTAGGCTAACATTTTTAACTCATCATTGTTGATGACAAGTCGTCGCCCATGATGAACATATTACATTAGTATAGAATATCAGGTATTTACGATCACGTAATAAATTCAGTATGACAAATAAGGAACCTGTTATGTTTTAAATAGAAGTGCCTTTGGACTTTATATATTAGAAAACTGACTTCATATATGCTCAATTTGGTCTTGCAGTATATATATTTCAATCCATATGTTTCAAGCGTTATTTCAAAATTTACTTTATGTATTTAAAATTTAAATGGCAAGCCTGCAAAGTCACATGCTTTTCTAACTAGTGCAGCAAAAGGCAAGCAGTCCTTTTAACAATAGTGAGCCACCTCAAACTGCTATGTAAAGAGCAGACAATCAATCCGTTGTGGCACACAGCACTGATGCTACATTTATGTCTGTAGTGCGATGAGAAGACCTACAGTCTGCCTTAGCAGAGCAATGAATGCCTCAAAGACCTAAAACACATCTGCTTGGCTCTTTGGAGGAGTTGCTAGAGAGTCTCAAGGCTCAAATTTGTAATTTGCCATTTGCAGCTGCAGTACATGGGAGAAGACAGCTGAGAGACAGCCACCTGTGCAGCTCCACCACCACTTCTGCTAGGGTCCATTAGTCTGGGAGCACAGATGCTGGCGGAGTTTCGGGCTTATAGAACTGGGAAAAGTGTGGCATATTGAGTTGCCAATGACACCCAGTGAGCTGTGAGAAGTAGGGCCAGTGACAAAAATGTGCAGGCAAAGGACATGGCAGATCTTGGAGGCATTGTGAAGCGACAGTGGAAGGAGAGTCTTAGAGCCGAGATCCAGACCTGTATCGAGGTATGCAGCTCTGGTTCAATGAAGGAAAACAGTCAAGAATGCAGTACATCTGCATCTCCACACAAACATCTGCATCTCCACACAAAGAGGTTTGTCTGCTTGCTTACACTTGACCAGTGTTGAACACCTCTGCTGTAATGCATGACAGCATTGCAATCAACATCCCAGCTGTCGCATTTGACAATGCAGTGCTCATGATCCCTGCTGATGTCCCCTCATCATCAGCTGCATGACTGAAGTGAGACAAAAGACCACACTGCCATTTCAACAAGTTTGTGGACTGTTTCAAGGAGTTTGAAGTGGTCACTGGGGACAGCGACTTCGACAAGAGTGTTATGTAACAGCGCTGGCAAGTAACATTAGCCAGGAATGATTCATCCAAGTATGAGCTGGTATTATATCACCAGTGACAGGGGCCCCAATATAGTGTAGCAAAAGACGAGCGGTCCTTTTAAGGATAGTGAGCCACCTCAAATAGCCATGTGGACAACAGAGAATCCATCCATTGCAGTGCTCGGCGCTAACACTATAATATATTTAATACATCTATAGTAAGTTTGAATTATTTATTCAAAATGGATAATTTATTTCAGTTACATATTTGAAATTCACTGTAAATATACCACATTTGTATTCAAATTTGACTTTATATGTTTGAGAATTCATTCCATATATTAAGTTTGACTTCATACATTCTTCACTCCATTTACACTATGAAAAGTTTGTAAGTAAAGTACATAAAGTTAAAATTGACTTTAAATATTGTGAGCTAAAAATATACAGCTGGGCAGACCATCAGTTATTGTGGAGTTGGGAGGAGTGCAAAGCCAAGCAATCACATAGCAGGAGGAGAGACCTGAGTGAGAAAAGGAGAGGCTGGAGTCAAAAGGAAGAGTTTTGGTGCAAGAGGCCAAGTGGATGAGACACCCAAGAGACAATAAGGAACATTGGCTCTGTATTGGAAAATCCCAGAGTGGCATCTGCGTTTGTTGTTGTCTATTAGTTCATAGTTTGGTTTTCCATTTTTTAAGATATTTCCATTGTTATGTTTCTGATAAATCACCTAATGTTATTAATTTTGGCTTCCTTGGTATTATTCTGGTTTTGGTAATGATTCAAGAGCACCCATAATCTTCCACAAAATATACAGTAAATATTAAAGATGTACACAACCCTTTTGAAATGTAAGCTTGCATTAATATGAAAGCTGAAATCAAAACAAATTATATTGTTCTTTATTAACCCTAATAACATCTTGTGTTTATATTTGAGCCAAACATATGATTTGCAATGAAGGCCAAAAAGTTCTACCTTGGTCTCACCAGAGCAAAATATATTTTTAACTTTGCTTAAGAAGACTGAATATTTCTTTAAAATTTATTTAGTCCTGGATGGTCCTTTGCAGAGAAATATCTTTCATCCACAACTCAAGACTAGTGGAGAATATGAGAAATGGTTTTAATAAGCAGGAATTGCCCCAATACTTAGCATACATTTCTTCAGTTTCTTTTAAGGGTGTCATTGGCCTATTATTAGCCTCCTTGATGAACTTTTTATTTGCAAAGTCATCACTTTTAGGGGGACATCCTTATCTTTGCAAAGTAGTGGTGAAGCTGTATCTCCTCAACATCTTAATGGTGATCTTCCATGATACAGTATCTGTGAAGGCTTTAAAATTCTCTCCTAATATTTGTCTTTCAACAATAGAATCTCACAGATCTGAATAAGCTGCTTGTGAACTATTTTAGTTGCATGGAAATTCTACTTTAGTGGCAGAATTATTTTAAATGTTAATCAGAACTACTTCAGTTAATGTTATGTGGAGGGAAATAGCCATTAGCCAGTGCTTATAATGTGATTGGTTAAATATTGTGATGGACAGCCGGCGTTTCAATCCGGTCGTGACATCCCAAAGCAAGAAGAATGGAGAAAGGCAGGCTTTTCTGGATACTGCCTCCCACTGGATGCTAGGTGGCAGCTCCCCTGGACAGCAACGGTTCCCCGGATTCCCTCAGAGCATCCTGGGACATGGAGTCTGTTTCCTCAGCCCTGTTGGGGGCCGTGGGTGCCACCAGTGGGAGCTCACAAAGAACCTGGGGATTTACATTATTGCTACAACCTGGAAGTACTTCAAAGTCATGAGGACAGAAGCCCGCAGTACTTCCAGCCTATTTGGGGAATGGGGATGTGGCAATTGACTCGGAGAAGAAACACTTCCGGGTAATAGACTATTTAAAGGACTTTGGAAAACCCAGTAAGGAGAGCCGGAGTTGGGAGGTTGGGTGACTAAGCTGCTGGGAGTGGAGGATTGATTTATTGTATTGATTATTGTATTATTATTGGTGAATTGTGGAGTGTGTGGTGCTTTGTGCACTTTATTTGAAGTCTGTGGGGTTTCATGGGGCAACAGCGCCTCAAGCGTCCACAATATGAACACAGTTATAAAACCCGTTATAAAGGATGTGCACAAAAACACAACCCAGGCATTATAAGCTTTTTGGATATTTTCTCAAAGAAATCAATTTGTTTTTCAGTGAAATATTCTTGGTTATAATATCTTATTAATGATGCAAAAAAAGGTCTGACATGATTTGCCTCAGTATCAGCAGAAATTTCAAGAGGGATATGATATTCACTGTACAGCAACATTTGAAACAAAATGTACTTCAGGTACTGTATGTTCTTTTTAAGACACTTGGAAAATTCAAAATCCAATTAATCCAGTTGAGGTTCATAGGGTGCTCAAGCCTATACCGGTAAAAATGGTTTCAAGAAAGAAACTAAATCTAGAGATGACCATCTGAAGGACTATACATTGGTACATTATACATAATTATATGCCGTGCACATTCACAACATCCTTACTGACACTTTGCAGTTCATTATATAGAAATTAATACTCTGGCAAAACAGAATATTTTGATATTTTTAGTGAGATGGACTGTAACATGTTCTGGCCTTCTGCACTCTTTGTGGTTTAAAATGCTTCTTAAAATATATATTACATTGACATTTACATTTATTTGCTTAGCAGACAATTTTATCCAAAGCAACTTACAATAGAGGTCTACATAACTGAATAAACAAATGTTACAAGACTAGGTTACAAAATAGATCACCACAGATAAAGAGCTCAAAACAAAATACAAACAAATTACAATTCCTGACATCTAATAATTTTCCAGCATGAACTAGAACGTTTAGTCCCCAGCTCAGTCCCTTTCTGTTCAGAGGTTTCCTTGGTTCTTAATTACTTTTGCTTCAGCATCCCAAAGACCTGCACATTAGAAGAAAACGAAGAAAAACTGCAAGTAGCAAACAAAATCCCTAGTACTCTCTGTGAGTTTAACTCTCCCCATTTACTTGCTGTCACAAATCAGAAATCCTTAACTCTTTGCCTGTTTCTGTCACCAGTTTTCTAATCTTGGTGTCATTTTTGATTCCTCCTTTTTTTATTCCACCCACATTAAGAAACTTTCTTACTTGCACCTCCGTAACATATCCCATATTTGCTCTTTCCTTTCTTTTTCCAGTGCTAAGAAACTTGCCCATGCTGTTATTATATCCTGCATCGACCACTAAACTCCTTTCTGGTAGGTGCCCCTTCTAATCTGTTATTGCAGTTCTAGTTGGTTCAGAACTCTGCTGCAAGAGACCTTACACAGACCTGCAACACTGAGCACGTAACACCCATCCTGGATCCCAGTGTCTTATAGGATTGAGTAGAAAATTCTGTTAACAACCTACAAATCTTTACACGCCTTGCACCTGACTACATCGGGAACCTCTTCCATCGCTATGCTCCTGTGCACCCACTAAAGTCCACTGATTCTTGCAATTTCGTTGTGCACCAAACTAATCTGCACTCTATGGATGACAGAGTCTTCAGCTCTATAGCACACAGACTTTGGAACGACTGGCACAAATTAATGAGATAACCAATCTCAATTCAAAAAACTACTTAAAACTTTGCTCAGGAAGGCATTTAACTTACTATGAACCTTCTTTCAGTTTACTCTCTTTGTCCAAGTGCCCAGGAAGATTAGCATTTGTACCACAAATTTTGTTATTTGTTCAGAGTTTCCTTAAATTAGTCATATTTTTGGATTTTATTCTAGTTTATTGTTTCTTATTCTAATTCAATGTTTGGTATATCCTGTATTTATCTTTATTTATTGTTTTATTGTTATTTGTATCCAATGTTGTATATGCCATGGTGTCCTTTCTAAATTTCTGTAAAGCACTTTGAGCATGGGAAAGGTATTCTATCTATCTATCTATCTATCTATCTATCTATCTATCTATCTATCTATCTATCTATCTATCTATCTATCTATCTATCTATCTATCTATCTATCTATCTATCTATCTATCTATCTATCTATCTATCTATCTATCTATCTATCTATCTATCTATCTATCTATCTATCTATCTATCTATCTATCTATCTATCTATCTATCTATCTATCTATCTATCTATCTATCTATCTATCTATCCTGCTTTACATAAAAATGCAGCTCAGTATTAAAGCTTCCTTTTAGTCTGACAGCCAAATGTCAGCAGGGTGAATCATGCGTAAAACAGGCCAAAAGATATTTACTCAGTCGGGATTGTGTGGTTATGCTTACTAGGGCGTGTACAGTGTATCACGATAAGAACATTTGGATTGGAAATAGTCATACCATTGGAATTGGTGTTGTGGTAAATTGTTAAGTATTAATCATGTGAGTGGGCAATGATGAAATAATGCTTCACTGAAACAGTTTCCTGAGTGAGGTGAACTGCCTAATGTGTGGTTCATTTGAACGGTGAAACAAAGGTGCTTGAATGAAGGCCAAAAGTGAGAAAGCACATTGGCTAAAATGGCCAAGTGTAAGAGCCTTCTCAAGAACGTCAAACCTGATTCCAGTAATTGGGCCTAGTTAGTGACTAATATCTGTTTTTTTGTTTAAAGACTGTATGTTGAGTATCCCCAATGCTTATGTTATTCTGTGTGTATAAATAAAGGTCGCTGTATTTTTAGACAGGTATTTTCAATCTTATTAGTGTTATTTACAGTAGCTGCAGTTAATTCCAAAATCCATTATCTAATGGTCTTAATTCCTTTTTAGAGTTGCAGAGTCCACTGTCTATAATCAGCATTCAGAGTAAGGTATAAACCAGCTTGGTATGGAACACCAGTATTTCGCAGGACACTTTCACATACATACCCACCCTCATTCTCACAGAATCTTGAAATCAACTACCCTGCGCATCAATGGGATGACCTGGGGAAACATGTAAAACCCACATAAACAGTGACTGGACTGCTGTGTTAATTCAGGACTCTGGATCTGTGAACTACTAGAACTAACATTTTTGCCACCCACTCTGAGAAATTCTTTTACATAAATATTCCAAACTTTAGTAACAAAATTAACACAAGTATAATTTTTTCCTGTCATTAACAGTGTCTCAGACTTTTGAAAAGCAAATAATGCTCATATTACCTTCCTAAAAGTATACTGTTTGCTCCAGTCCTTTGTGTTGTATAGTTAGCAATACTGTAGTGGCAGTGTAGCTAAATGCACTCACATACCATTACAACGTTTTTACCAATACAGAGTTTCCTGCATCACTAAATTTATGATATTTTTAAAATTGCATTTACATCTGTCTTACCAGCAAGACACACAACATTTAAACCCCTAATTTAAGATTGTCATTGGTGAAGCCACTGCCTTGTAATTAGTTCTCCAATTATTGCTTCACTGAGCAATCATTGGAATGTAGAAATACTAAGGAACGGCGACATGCAGAAGAGCTCACAATAAACAGCCTGAAGAAGGTTTAGAGATCAATATGGAGCTATCCATTTATCTCACTAACTTGCAGTCACCAGTCTAATAGAAGAAATGGAGACCTATAGTAGCTAAATGTTGCAGGTTGAATTCTCTGAATTCCTCTGACTTACTACTTAACTCTGAGCCAGTCACCTAATCAGATTGTGCTCAAAGCATAAAAATATATAATGTAAATGTTGTCTAGGGAAAATCTGCCATCCAAACCAGGTCAAGAACTGATCCATTACCAGGAAAGGAGGCTAGAAGGATGAAGGGATCGAAGGAGCTGGCCTTCCCAGAACCTATACTCCCCCGATACACTGGAGGGCAGCATTCTTTTGTCACTGACCCACAGGCATGCTGGGATGTGTAGTACCATGTTACAGCCCTGTGGTATACCATGAGTATTGCCAGGGCGAGCTTCAGGGAGGAACCATCCCTGCCTACTAGTGACTTTTGCCTGACCCGGAAGTACTTCCATTGGATTGTGGGCAGACACCGAAAGTACTCCCAGGGTCCAGTGTAAGCAGGACTGCTCTGCCTTACTTAAGAAGAGTCAGAGTTGGGAAAGTTCCTACCACAAAACTTGTGGGAGGAAGAAGAGTTGGGAGAAGAAGAGGAGAAAAAAAGAATTCAAGTCCATTTACATTCTGTATTGTTTTTAAGGTATTTGGAAGAATAAAATCTCTTATTTGAACCTGTGACTGTGTGCAGGTCAATCATGGCTGCGGTTTGGGGCAGATTGTGCCCCCCCCACACCTTTCACAATATAACAAAAATATTGTATCTTAATAATTTTATGACTATTAATATGCAAAATGTGGTGGATAAATAAAATTTCTTCTTCTTCTTGTTATCATAGTAGATTAACACTTTTTAGGGGTCTGAAAAGCATTCTGTCCGGCTATTCTAATTTTTATGTGAGTTGGAATTTGGGTAAAGGCAGAGGATGAAGCTAACAATGGTGGAATTAAAATTTGCCATTTGGTAATTTTAGGGTCTCAGTAATACAGCACTAATTTACTAAACATCAGGGAGACTAATCCCAATATTTTATCAGTCAGCTAATTAAATAACAAATACAGCGTAGTGCTGGATCCTCTCATTTACCTGCTTTCTTATATTCTTCTCACATCACACAGCCTAATGACACATTTGCAGTTGGATTTTGTCCCTGTGAGCCATTTTCCCACCACAATTTGAACCAACTATATCACACAGTGCATGACGTCTGAGCCACTGGCTGTGCCCAATTTCATGACACCACTCACTTTCAGTCACATGCTGATGACAATTGCCGTGCTCTGTCATGTGGCCAATTAACCATAATTATTCTTGTACTTAAGCAGTCCCTGACATTTTTTATTATATCTCTTTTACTGCTTTGATGTTCTCAAACATTGCTGTCAAAGTGTTTTTGAACATTTGAACCTGTTTTCCTTTCCTGTGCAACCTTCATTTCTCCCTTTTTATTAATATTTGTTTTTGTGTTTTTCTTGCACCTGATTATGTATCCTGCGGTGGGTTGGCACCCTGCCCGGGATTGGTTCCTGCCTTGTGCCCTGTGTTGGCTGGGATTGGCTCCAGCAGACCCCCGTGACCCTGTGTTCGGATTCAGCGGGTTGGAAAATGGATGGATGGATGGATGATTATGTATCTTACTTCTTATGTTCTCCCCTGGCTTGAGTGGTAGGTTGACCAGTGTAACAGTAATCATTCCAGCTACCTCACAGTTGCAGAATCCTAGTTTCAAATATCAGCAGTTTCCCCACACAAAATCCAAAACACCTAAATATGTTACTTTAATTGGCAACTCTAAATTGTAAATGATTGCGACTTACTGAGTGTGCCATGTCATCATCTGGCACCATACCTGGGGATTGTTCCTGCCACGTGCCTAGTGTAGCAGGGATAGTTTCCATTGCCCATGAACCTGAGCTTGACTAACTGGGTTAGATTATTCTGTGAATGGTGTATCGACTTAATGATTTGTCTATAGCACAGTGTCCTCTTCATATTCATGTCACTAATTTAAAACCACTTCCTCAACATCCCAGTTGTTCAACTCCTTCCTCATTTCCAATATGTCATCTGCATTCAGCTGAACACATAATGGCTCATAGGTGAAAGTGGCACAAACAAACTACTGCAAAAGTGGTCTAAAAATATTGGGATTCTAAAGTAATGGGGAAAATCCCATTTAATGCAGAACAATTAAAGGGTAGTTGAGGATTCTTCCACTATCGGACATTAGTGTCAGTTCTGAAGACAAGAAGAGGTCCTTTTTAAGGATTGCAGGGTGGGAGTAGCAGTAGGCAGGGTGGTAGATGAAGATAGCTGGGGCTTAGGGTGGTCTTCATCCAGATCGTCAACTTCACAATGTTGGAGAAATACATAAGTTCCCAGGTGTTCTCTACAACGGTCTCCTGTGATTCCTTTAGCTTAGTCCCAGTGGACATGTAGATATAAGCATTCCCCTGACAATGATTACAGTCAATATTGAGCCACACAGATGTGACCAAAAAATAGTCAAAGAGCACTGTGTAGCCTCCTCACTAAACATATTTTTGTTTAAAAAATTATAAACCAAATGCAATATTTTGTTTTACTAAAATGTAATAAATTAATACTGCCTGAACCAATATCATTACCACAAACCAGTTTATCTGTTTATCCATTTCCTGAATTTGCATTTTCCATTGCAAGATCATAGGGAGCCAAAGTCCATCCTGGCAGCAATCATTGCCAATCCAGAAGCAGCCCTACATGAGATGCTAGTTCATCTCCCTTACAACATACATACCCATATCATGTCAGTTTATAACTTTGTAACGATTTAACATGGAGGTGGGGGAAAAAGCACAGAAAAGCCAGTTAAAAATGACAGAGAAAGTCAACAAACTCTCCACAGAGCTTGGACCAAGTTCCCTGAGCCTGTGAAGCATCAACAGTAAATATTGCAACATCATGACATCCCAATACTCAAACTTACCATAATAAAACATAGTGTTCTCAGTCTGCTTAATCAAAAATCATTGGAGGCTTGAGCTTATTCTAGCAGCATTGGGCACAAAGCAGGAACCTACCCTAGACATGGGAGCAATCCATCACAGAGCTCATTGGCAAGCACACATATCCACATTCATGGAGGACCTGTTTAGAATCACCGGGTTAGGTTAGTGGAGCCACCATAAACCATAATATGAACAAATGTACAACTGCCTGTCTTAAAAACGTATCTGTAAATTAAGCTTGGAATTATTTTAATTATACATCAAGATGACTGCAATAATTGTAGATTTTTGTTGAGCATGTAATGCAAGTACAACATAATAAAGGAAAATTATATACCATGTTGTAAATGGGTTGTCTACATACCTGATAGCAATGGAAATGGAATGTGAAAACACAGGGCCAGCACATTAAACAATGCCACCTGAGGCAAGGCACAATTTTTGCCACTCACCCTTCCCACCCCTTATATGTCTTTATTAGCAATGAGTCGATACACATGATCCTCAAACAATACATATTAAGATACAGAGTTTATCGTAAAATATTCCTATGAAACAGTACATCCTTGGAACAGAGGCCAAAATAATGGATAAAAATAAAATTAAATTAAAAAATAAATAATAATAAATTTGAAAAAAAAAATGACAAGGATTACCTTAAAATCAATACAATACTACAAAATATGGATTAAAAAATAGAATGTATAAGCTTTTTACCAATTCTGTTTGAAACAAATCAAAATATTTTTTAAGTTATATGGTGGCAAAATTGAATTCAAAATGAAACTCAGCTGTTCATTCATTGTGCACACTTCTCTAAATACCTTGGCACATTCAAAACTCTGTCCAGCAAGCTAAAAGGCACCTTCACTTTGTAACTAAATACGTATATTACAAAATAACAATCAATGTATACACAATGTAATACTATATGTGAAAAATCAGGGAAATGAATGCCAATGTTAGATACTGACATGTAGCTTCAAATTGCGCATAAGCAGTTTTGATATTTAGATGCTCATAATGTAAATTGAAGTTATATCTGAAACTTTTAAAATTTAAATATTTTTTAAAGTTTTTATAGGGGATTATTCAATCTGCAGTGGAGAAACTATTCTGACCTTTTCACATTCTGCACACTTTATTGTGTTGTGGATTCAAAGTTAAATTGATAAATTTCCCCATTTCTGCCTATCAATCTACACTCAATAGCCCATAATAACAAAGAGAAAGCATGTTTTCAGAAATGTTTGCAAATTTTTAAAAATGAAAAACTGAAACATTCTGAATACTTTCTGAATCCTCAGTATGTAATTCTTATGTTTCATGTGGTAAGACAAGTATGGGAGGCCATTTTAATTACTCAGTCTATTTAACAATTTTTATACAGTATGATTTTAGCAGAACCCTTTTTAGCTCGTGCCAGTGTGGGCCACACATGTGAAAGTGGGCTCTGGTTTAATTGGATGATTGCTGGTCAAACTGTGGTGCGGTAATTGGCATTCACCAGCTCGGCGGTAAGCAGAATAAAAGGGAGCTCTAGAAATAGGGTTGTTGTTTCTGAAAGAGTGAGGTTGCTGGGTAGGAAAGGCTAAGGAGCAAGAAGGTGGGAGGGGCATCTTTGGATAGATTGACAATTTAAACAAAGAGCCAGACCAAGCAGTGAGAGGCGGCTCCATGGCATGGCCATATTCTCATCTGCTGAGCAATGGAACAGGTGAGACAGAGAGGGACCAATCGAGCTGGGAGAAGGTGGGCGGCATCCATTGAAGGGCAAGGTGCCCTGGGAGCTGCAGCAACAGTGTGGCACAGTGGTAGTGCTGCTGCTTTGCAGTAAGGAGACTGTGGAAGATTGTGGGTTCACTTCCCGGTTCCACCCTGTGTGGATAGCGCTTTGAGTACTGAGAAAAGCGCTATATAAATGTAATGAATTATTATTATAACAGAGCTTGATGAGCCGGGAATGTGGAGGGATGCATTGTGGGTCAAGTAAGATGCAGTAGTAACCATAGAAGGGCAAAGCATCTTCAGATCAGCAGCAGCCATGAGTGGTGGAGTTTGAGATTGTGTGGTGGAGCATGGATACGGCGGGCGTGACAGTGAAGTCTCCTAGGCCCTGATGAATGTAAAGAACTTTAGCTCTCCACCGTTGTGATTTTAACTCTTTATTACAAATATTTATTTGTTTTTTTACACTCCAGGAAATTGATTTTAATAACATGGATTTCATGGATGGATTTACTTATGGAACTATTTATTAACTTTTAAATATGCACATCTCTCACACTTTTACAGTTTTAAATAACCTGTCTTTTGTCTTATTTTAAAATCTCCGCTTGTTGGCTCACTCACCATGGCCTGTCTCGGTTCATGAATATTCATGGACTGGAAAAAAGAAAGATGACATAGCCTGGAGCTCTGGGGCATCACAGTTCATCCTTAGCTTTCATTTTTTCATATTATTATTATTATTTTATAATCTTAAAAAAAATACTGAATGAAAATGCCACCCTGACCAAACTGCCGCCTGAGGCAAATGCCGCATTGCCTTTCCCCTTTCCCCTACACACCACCCTGTGTGAACAATCTCGGTAATGGCTACTTAGAACTAAATTTGTGTCAGGTCTTTTTTGCTAATGGTAAGTATATGAGAACAGAATGAAATGCAAGTTTGTCTTAAATTATTTTTAATGGCTCTTATCATTAGAGATGTATTCATCATACAGCATTGTTACCACAGGACAATAGCTGATTTCCAGAGCTTCGGAAATCTGGTCTGTTCTCCCACTTACAGGAAGTCAACCATGCTTTAAAAACCCACAAAACATTAAAATTTATCCCAGGTTATTAAAGTATACTTCTTAAAAATGCCTATACAGCCATGCTCAAAGTATTAACAGAAATATGATTTCTATTGAGGGCAATTATTAACATCTGTATATTTCTTTGTTGAATGTCAGTAGGAGAGCTCCCACCCACACTACTCTTTACCGACCACAAAATACATTAAAAAGAAAACAAACAAAGCACCATGAGCATCAGAATACACGTCTGTGTTTGGCCTTTCCGTGAGATGTGCTCATCATAATAATAACTCATAAAATGTGGAATTCTTGACCTGTGACATTTCCAGCTTCTCTGCCCACACCTTTAAATCAGTGGAGGCAGTCAAAGTGCAAACCAGTCTTTGGTGCTCTGCCCTTTATTTAAAAAAAAAAAAAAATGGACCACCCAAACGAGTGCTCAGGAAGACTTTTTCTCACTCTTTTTCTTTTTTTTTTTCTTCCTCCCAAAGCAGACACCTGTCGCCTTGAGCTAAAACACATTGCCGCTCAGCTCACAGACAGGCATCCAGGTCTCTGAGGCTCTAAAGAAGATTAGGGAAGAAATGACTTCATATCCAAGCCCATCGTCTGAGGTGGATTGTTGTTTCTCTTTAAAAAAAAACAAAACATTTCCTTTGTTGTCTTCAGAAGGCAGGTCTACCTGCCTTGAAATGCTGACTGAATTTTATTATGTAACCCTTGGCCTTTGTGTTTAGGGCTTCTTGTCTGGACTTCTACACACAGCAGCAAAAGAATTGCAAGTGCCGGGTGCAAATTTAACAGAAATTTTACATCATATATGGCGGATATGATTTTTAATTCCTCTGCCATGGCAACCCATGCATTAAGAAGTCAAGAGGTTTTTCTTTTATGTTAGTATTAAGGAGTGGTTAAGTAAAGAAGGACAAGACATTTCCTGTCGCTTATTTATCCTTAAACCGTTCCTTTGAAAACTTTTATAATTCTATGTGATACAAATACGGCTGTGTTACAAAAGAAGGACTGGTATTAAAATGTGTGTTCCTTTCCTAGTAGCTTTTTACATATCTTTGACAAAAATTATACAGTATCCATCCATCCATCCATCCATTTTCCAACCCGCTGAATCCGAACACAGGGTCACGGGGGTCTGCTGGAGCCAATCCCAGCCAACACAGGGCGCCAGTCCACCGCAGGGCATATATATAAAAGTCTACGTGTGCAAGTGTGTGTGTCTGTCTGGCCTGGAAGTGAGATGTGGAGTTGGGCTATGGGCTCCACCTCGGAGGATATGCAAGCGAGGCCAGTACGTCGGCAGAATGAAACATCCGAAGAGAGAGTCACTCGCTTATCCGCTATTACAGAAGCATGGCAAGCACATCGGCAAAACTGTACCCATTTTACTTTTCCTCCTGCCACTGATACACAAGCAAGGCGAGCACATCGGCAAAACGAAACCTCCAAAGAAAGACAGTTGCTTAGCCATTAATGCACAAATGATGCAAGCATGTCAGCAAAACGAATCCTCCTAGGAGAGAGATGCCCAGAGTAGTTCCTTTCAGTTACCTGATATCTCTACATTTCAATTTTTTTTCTGATGATTTCAACAGTTACTAGGACCCCGTGCTTTTACAGCACAGGTTTACACAGCTAGTTTATTGTAATAAGTTCCATCCATTCATCCATCCATGTTCCAACCCGCTGAATCCGAACACAGGGTCACGGGGGTCTGCTGGAGCCAATCCCAGCCAACACAGGGCACAAGGCAGGAACCAATCCCGGGTAGGGTGCCAACCCACCGCAGGACACACACAAACACACCAAGCACACACTAGGGCCAATTTAGAATCGCCAATCCACCTAACCTGCATGTCTTTGGACTGTGGGAGGAAACCCATGCAGACATGGGGAGAACGTGCAAACTCCACGCAGGGAGGACCCGGGAAGCGAACCCAGGTCTCCTACCCACTGCGCCACCCCATTATACAGTATGTATGTGCTTATTTTTTTTTTTGAGTAGAATAAGTTAGTCAATGACTTACCATAAAGAATTCACATGCATACAGTGGTGTGAAAAACTATTTGCCCCCTTCCTGATTTCTTATTCTTTTGCATGTTTGTCACACAAAATGTTTCTGATCATCAAACACATTTAACCATTAGTCAAATATAACACAAGTAAACACAAAATGCAGTTTTTAAATGATGGTTTTTATTATTTAGGGAGAAAAAAAATCCAAACCTACATGGCCCTGTGTGAAAAAGTAATTGCCCCCTTGTTAAAAAATAACCTAACTGTGGTGTATCACACCTGAGTTCAATTTCCGTAGCCACCCCCAGGCCTGATTACTGCCACACCTGTTTCAATCAAGAAATCACTTACATAGGAGCTGCCTGACACAGAGAAGTAGACCAAAAGCACCTCAAAACCTAGACATCATGCCAAGATCCAAAGAAATTCAGGAACAAATGACAACAGAAGTAATTGAGATCTATCAGTCTGGTAAAGGTTATACAGCCATTTCTAAAGCTTTGGGACTCCAGCGAACCACAGTGAGAGCCATTATCCACAAATGGCAAAAACATGGAACAGTGGTGAACCTTCCCAGGAGTGGCCGGCCGACCAAAATTACCCCAAGAGCGCAGAGACGACTCATCCGAGAGGTCACAAAAGACCCCAGGACAACGTCTAAAGAACTGCAGGCCTCACTTGCCTCAATTAAGGTCAGTGTTCACGACTCCACCATAAGAAAGAGACTGGGCAAAAACGGCCTGCATGGCAGATTTCCAAGACGCAAACCACTGTTAAGCAAAAAGAACATTAGGGCTCGTCTCAATTTTGCTAAGAAACATCTCAATGATTGCCAAGACTTTTGGGAAAATACCTTGTGGACTGAGGAGACAAAAGTTGAACTTTTTGGAAGGCAAATGTCCCGTTACATCTGGCGTAAAAGGAACACAGCATTTCAGAAAAAGAACATCATACCAACAGTAAAATATGGTGGTGGTAGTGTGATGGTCTGGGGTTGTTTTGCTGCTTCAGGACCTGGAAGGCTTGCTGTGATAGATGGAACCATGAATTCTACTGTCTACCAAAAAATCCTGAAGGAGAATGTCCGGCCATCTGTTCGTCAACTCAAGCTGAAGCGATCTTGGGTGCTGCAACAGGACAATGACCCAAAACACACCAGCAAATCCACCTCTGAATGGCTGAAGAAAAACAAAATGAAGACTTTGGAGTGGCCTAGTCAAAGTCCTGACCTGAATCCAATTGAGATGCTATGGCATGACCTTAAAAAGGCGGTTCATGCTAGAAAACCCTCAAATAAAGCTGAATTACAACAATTTTGCAAAGATGAGTGGGCCAAAATTCCTCCAGAGCGCTGTAAAAGACTCATTGCAAGTTATCGCAAACGCTTCATTGCAGTTATTGCTGCTAAGGGTGGCCCAACCAGTTATTAGGTTCAGGGGGCAATTACTTTTTCACACAGGGCCATGTAGGTTTGGATTTTTTTTTCTCCCTAAATAATAAAAACCACCATTTACAAACTGCATTTTGTGTTTACTTGTGTTATAGTTGACTAATGGTTAAATGTGTTTGATGATCAGAAACATTTTGTGTGACAAACATGCAAAAGAATAAGAAATCAGGAAGGGGGCAAATAGTTTTTCACACCACTGTATATAATTTTATATAGTGTTCTTTTTCGTTGATTTCTTGAAGATGTAGCCTTCTAAATGATTATGTCTTTGCCTATCCAGTCACAAAGATTCATAATTTTCCGAACGCATTAAAAAGCAACCAGAATTACAGTGTCCTTATTTAGGGGAGTTCATGGAATGCTGGTCCTTTAATAATGTTTATTTTCATTTTACTTATTTCTTTAGCTATGTCAAATTATTCAAGTTCACTATTTTTTAGAGCCAGTGTTCCTACTTTCTACTTCAGGTTTCCAGTGTATTTGCATGATTAACATCTTTGCTTTGACCATTCGGACACGATGACTATGTGAAGCTGCCTGATTTTATGCCTTCTAATGATTAACCAATTACGATCAATTGTGACACTTTTATAAAAATTTGGATCGCAAGTGATCTATTGATTTTGAATACATTTCAGATATAGCCAATAGTGGGGTACTTCAAATATGATGGACCCCTAGTTCAAAAAATAAATGAGGCCCTCCTTATGTGTAATTAACACATACAGTTTAAAAAAGACCACCATCAATGAGATGCATCAAGTGTGTAAGATATACAAAAGGTCAATAATTATAATTAAACATTTATGGAGTTATGGAAATGAGAACATCATTAACATTTTCATTACATTATTAAATTATTAAGCACATTCATAACAAATAAAGCCTTGCAGTCACTGTGGGCTCCCCAGCCCCATGGTAACAAGATTTGAACTTTATTTTTATTTTTAGCTGTTTAATATTATTGTAAGCAGGAGTTCATGTCAGGAAGTTGTAATATAGTTCATTAATGGATCATTTAAGGGGGGGGGGGGGGGGAAGAGAAGTGTTCTTGGGGTAGCTCAGTGCTGTATTTCCATTGTTGTATTATAAAAGAAATAAAATATAATTGGCAAATAGTCCACAAACTGGGGTGACCATCTCTGTGTACCTTTCCACACATCTAAGACTCAGTCTGCTACGCTACCGAGGTCACCCTCAAGCCAAGAAGAACCGATGCCGAATTCTGGTAAGGAGAGTAGCGGACTCAACACCTGCTCTTACATTATTTACAGCCTTTTCTTTGGCCTATAAAAATGATGGGGGTATTGTTTTTAGAGTTTTAGAGGTTAATGAAATTAATGCTCTGTTCTGTTGTTTTGGATTTAGGACATTCATTTTTAAATATGTTGTCCTGACGTGCCATTTTGTTGCACCGCAGTTGCTTGTTGTTTGTGTATGCAGGGTTGCCATATTGTTGCTAAGCCAGATGTGTAATGTGTTACACAATTACTGTGACAGTGTGAAGGTCAGCATCATACACTCTTTTACTGTCTGAGTTTGTGACTAGTTCAACACTCTAGTATCACTGTTTTAATGATCTCTATGGTTATGAACTGGTTTCTGCTCTTTGACTTTATGTATTGTATATCTTGCATTTTGTCTTAGGCTACTTTTAATATTTTGATTTTTGACTCTTTCACTACAAATGTCTCATGTCCTGACCATTGTTTATTTGTATCAGGTCATCCTGGCTTTGACCTTGACTTGCTATTACTATCGTTTTACGTCTCCTAATTCCATCCTCCTTAAAACTGCTGGTGCCCTGTGCAGTTATTACCTATGGACTCCGGTGCAACTGCCCTGGGCACACTGCTGATGGATACACCACTGTATGGCAACTTGTTCATTTTTTATCCACAATCACCTAAAAAACTTCCTTTTTAAAATATTGCATATCAGTATTTACTTAAAGTATATCTGAATTTTTCCAACAATTTCTGGTTTACCCTTGTTCATTGTTTACCACAGAGAAGGATTTTGTGCTCTACGTTTCCAAGAAAGCTCATTCAAATTAATGTGGTTGAAAATAAAAATATTTTTGGCAATTTTCAACTGTTTTAAGCAACAACACTTCAAATATTCACTCAAATATACCTCTATAGTCCACTGTACTCAATGAACCTGTATTCCTTATTTACCTCTCATTTTCTACAGGTGATAGTTTTATTATGTGTAAATTCAGACTAAGAACATTGATGTGAAGTTAACAGTATGGAGAAGGTTTTGTCTCCCTCCTCATTTTTTTTTGTATCAGCCTGTGCATTGTCCTTATGATCACACAATGGTCTCCATATGATCAGTTGCAGGCACACATCTGATTAAAACATACTGTATGCCATACAGCTTCAAAGAAACTCATCCTCAGGTGTCAAGATTTTCAGGGTGCACTCTTTGCCAGACTGTGTGTCATTTTCTTACTTTTTATTCCAATCTTCTCCTTTTTGTGTGTGTATTTTGGTACCCTCATCCTTAATATATGAGCATTTTATATTTCAATGTGCAGAATTGCAATGCTTCTGTCATGGTTTCCATCCATCCATCCATTATCCATCCATCCACCCATTATCTAACCCGCTGAATCCGAACACAGGATCACGGGGGTCTGCTGGAGCCAATCCCAGCCAACACAGGGCACAAGGCAGGAACCAATCCCGGGCAGGGTGCCAACCCACCACAGCCATCCATTATCCAACCCGCTATATCCTAACTACAGGGTCACGGGGGTCTGCTGGAGCCAATCCCAGCCAACACACGGCACAAGGCAAGAAACAAACCCCGGGCAGGGTGCCAACCCACCGAAGGGCACAAACACACACACACCAAGCACAATTTACGATCGCCAGTACACCTAACCAGCATGTATTTAGACTGTGGGAGGAAACCGGAACACCCAGAGGAAACCCACGCAGACATGGGGAGAACATGCAAACTCCACGCAGGGAGGACCCGGGAAGCAAACCCGGGTCTCCTAACTGTGAGGCAGCAGCGCTACCACTGTGCCACCGTGCAGCCCCATCATGGTTTCCATACACGTCCATATAAGCTCACGCCACATGATGACACTAGGGCTTATTTATAAAACCAGGTGGCAATTCAGTAGTCTTGATGTTGCTTTGTTTAAAGAAGAAAATGTTATTTTTGTTGTTTTCAGACACACCAAGACCAGTGCTGGCTCACCCTAACCCTGATTCTGGTGGGATCAGATGTATATTCCACGAATCTGAACTGGATTATGTGGGTTCAACAATTAATGGATTGCTTGTTTGGGGGAAAAAACCGTAAGGAGACTTGCTCCTGTTTGTCTGTGCAGCTGGTCCACCCACCTAGTAATCACCTGCCTCATGTGTGCTTGCTGGCTGACCCTCATGGGCAACAGAATTATGTCTGTGATGCCTGGAACGCCATTCAGACAGCTGTATGAGAATAAACCACACAGCTGGATTGTGACAGTGGTTGGACTTCTTCCAAGAGCTGAAAAATGCAGTTTAGTTTTACTCTCAAAACCCCAGTTAGAAACATCATCATCTCCTTTTGACGGGTAGGTAAACACCTAATACCTGCCGTGAAACTTACCAGTTGCTATTTGAAAGTGAATTTATTTGTGGGCACCATACACAACTCCTATAGCATTTTTCAAAAGTAGCTATGATCATTGGGTGGCACGGTGGTGCAGTGGTAGCGCTGCTGCCTCACAGATAGGAAACCCAGGTTCGCTTCCCGGGTCCTCCCTGCGTGGAGTTTGCATGTTCTCCCCATATCTGCGTGGGTTTCCTCCCACAGTCCAAAGACATGCAGGTTAGGTGCATTGGCGATCCTAAATTGTCCCTGGTGTGTGTATGTGTGCCCTGCGGTGGGCTGGCGCCCTGTTTTGGCTGGGATTGGCTCCAGCAGACCCCCGTGACCCTCTAGTTAGGATATAGTGGGTTGGATAATGGATGGATGGATGGATATGCTCATCAGTTGACTCTGATTAAATCTGAGGCTAGACTACACAGACCTGAACCTCTGTGCTAGCAATAACCACTGTCTAACTTTGCTTCATTACAAACTTATTATTAATTTGTTAATCCAATTTGCTGTTGTCTTTATGCAATACTCATTTTTCTGATTGAGTGTGTGTTTTTGTCTTCTGGTAAGTTTGGTTTCAAAGGCACTTCAGTATTGGTGTGAAGGATGTATCACTTTGCTGTATTGCACATGTTGGACATGTTAAACTACAATACAATACAGTAATTTCCCATTGGGATTAATAAAGTATCTATCTATCTATCTATCTATCTATCTATCTATCTATCTATCTATCTATCTATCTATCTATCTATCTATCTATCTATCTATCTATCTAATACAATTACAATTAAAATTAAAAAAAAAACAACAAGCCTGTGAAAGAACTGTCTTTCAATATGAACAATACAGTAAGGATTTTGTTTTTGACTTCTACTTTTGTGATGGACTGGCTCCCTGTGCAGAGTCTGTTCCTGCCTTACGCCCTTATGCTAGCTGGGATTGGCTCCAGCAGACCCCTGTGATCCTGTTCAGGTCTGAGCGGGTTAGACTTCTACTTTTACTCTTTGAATGTCGCTATACTTCTTAATGTGCCTATCTTTTCTCTTGTTTTTGACACCACTTTGAAAAATTCTTTTAATCTGTTCTGATTTCTGCCCCTCAATTAATATCATCCTGATCATGACTCCTTAATTGTAATAGATATAATTTGTAATATTGTTAAGTTCACATATCCCATTGCTATTGTGTGCGCCTAACTATAGCTATAGTTTCCTGGTCCTTCAGCTATACAGTAAGTGCATAGTAATACACAGTGCAATAATAAGTAATTGTAATTATGTTATGCTAGTGGCCGAGAGGGTATTGTGTAGCACTAAGTTGCATTCTACTTTCTTGCCGTATAAAATGTTCCAGTATGTTTTTTTTATTTACAGTCATTGATTTTCTTTTATATTTCAAGATGACCTTTTTAACATTGCCTAATAATCCACAGATATCTCAGTTCAACTGACTCAGCTCGCAGCATGATTTTTCTGTTTTGCAAACACATTCATGCTTAAACTAAAGTGTTATGTTTAAACTGAGGAAAACCAAAATACTGCAAGATGCAAGCTAAAGGACTGTCATGTACAATAACCAAAACAGAAGAACGTTTTTTTTTAGCATAAGTCAACCAGACACTAACAAGCTGTCCTTGGAAGTGTTATTTTATTGTTATCCAACTCTGAATCACAGTGAATTTAATTTGGCTTTTTTGACATTGGTCAACAGATAAAGATGCTTTAATGTCAAAGTGCAAACAGACCTGCGCAAAGTGGTCTAAATGAATTACAAATATAAAACACAAAATAATTGAAAACCTGATGTATGCACAAATAAAGGATTAGGAGGCTGAGAATCCAAAGAGGCCTCTTGATCACAAAATGCTCATCGCTACTGGATTCCCACTTCATCATGATATAAGTCAGCACAATTTTTTTATTTAAATGGACATTGCTGTAAACCAAATCAAGGTATTTTTTTTAGGAAATGCATTTTCTGATCTGTTGCAGAAGCCCCTTATGACAGCATTGGGAAAAAGGTCAGAATACACCTTGGAACAGGATATTAGTGGCTTAGAATGCTGAAACAAAATTGACTTGCAAAAAAAGGCATAATATATTTTAGAATAGCAAATTCATGTTTAACATTGTCCTTCCTTTGCTTTATATCCAGCCTACAGATCTGCCATCTTTTTCATTTATTCACACATTCACATTATTAAGAAGTGAGACTCCATCAAATTGTAATTTTAGAAAATCTGCATCATTCAATAGTGAGATTTTTCCCCCCAATTATTATTTAAAAAACCACTATCCAAAGAAATTTACTGTGAAGTTTAATTTACACAGCCCTTTACGAAATTTCTTTCATGGTAACTCCACTAAACTTATCGCTGCAATGAATTTTGTGCTAAATTGCCTTTTTTGCATTATGTACCGGTGACAGCACTTGCTATAATGGACTGTATAAAAATAAAGAATTGATCAAAGCTAATGGCAGTGACAATATGCTTTAGCAGGAGGTTACATAACATTATAAAATACAGAACTGGCAATACAAGGTAATTAAAATTCATGGACATAAAAATTATTCTCCACTTAAATTCCTAATCATGGAAACGATCTAAACACAGTTTTTATAAGCAAAAAGAAATTCCGCAACACTAAATTGAGACTGGCAACCTAACATTTGGCATCACAGCTTTTCCAACAGTATGGTTAACCTCAACTAACAAAAACAGTTCAAGAATGCAGGCTATATTAACACTTACATGTTTCTCCTTGGGCTGTTCTTCTGATCCACTCTTCACAGATGTTCATCTCTATTCAAACATAAACGCATTATTGAGCGCTTGTAGGTTTAATCCAGCAGAAGAGGTACAGAGTGTTGCAAGTAGTTCATTTAAAATTTTCAAGAAGGAACTGCAAGATGTTTTTGATAGGTGGTCAGAGATCAGCAAAATAAAACTGTAAAAATACAGATTATTTAGTGGTATATAGCATATTCTCTGGCCAAAAACAACTAATGCAAAAGTGTATTATTGTTCATCCGTTTCTCGTTTATCATCTCTTAGTACGTTTGAGATGTTCTCCATGGTCCAGAGACTCCTTTCTCAGTATAGTTAACTTCAAACATAAGAACATAAAAAATATGGCAAATGTTATACAAAATTGTTACACAAAATAAAAATAAAGTAAATACAGTAAAAAATATAGAAAACACGCAGGCATTATCAACATACTCTTGTTTCTCCATATCCTGTTCTTCTAATTTTGCCCTCACAAACATTTATCTCATTGTTTAATGTGTAAGAACAACGCATCATGGTTCTTATTTGTGATAGCTACGCTTTAAAATTCCTACTGAATACCTAGACTAAATGTAATTCTAAAAATTCTGGTCTATGTATTATTGATCATCTCAAACTCCTGCATCCCAAAAAGTAGTACTCTGATACCAGTTACAATAATAACATATAGTTAAATTAACGGAGTTGCAATAAATATCATAAACATGCACAATAACAATCAGAATATAAAAGGCACAGACACAGTTCCACTCTTTCTGAAATAATGTGGAAGTTATTACCAAAAGCCGGCATTTTAAACTTTAAAGACCATACAATCATCATAGTATCACACTGGCTAACTCATGAACCTGGGTAAAGGTTCCTAAATTTGATAATTTTAGTTTATCTCATCTCATGCTGATTATAGATTCCTGATTATTGGTATTTAAGTGCACATGGACCTTGAAATTCTTCCTGTTGGCAACAATTCACAATGTTGTTAATCTTTCACATTTAACTAACTAACCAACCAAGATCCCATTACTCTGTTGTCTGTAGTTTAACTAATTCTTCTCTTCTTCCCTTGTCACTACAGTGGACTGGTCTGCCATCAGACCATTTTTGCTTTTGAATCAAAAAAGCAAAGCAACATGATAGCACAAATGTAGACAGACAACATTTAATACCTATTGTGAAAGATCAGCCCGGCAACAGACAGACACGGACTCCAGATGTCCCAAAAACACGCATTATTTATTTTGATTTATCAAGTACACACAATACCGTGCACAAACCACAAGGTTCAGTCCTTTGTGTTTCTCTTCAGCCACTTCCACTCCTCTCTTGCTAGCTCCGTCTTCTCCCTCCTGACTCTGGATCCTTGAATGGAGTGAGGCGGCCCCTTTTATTCCACCCCGGATGTGCTCCAGGTGCTCTGTGATGGTCTTCCGGCAGAACTTCCTAGTGTGGCGGAAGTGCTGCCCTTGCACCCAGAAGCACTCCGGGCGTACATAGTTCTTCATTCGGCAGCACTTCCTGGTGTGGCAGAAGTGCTGTTGTCTTTGGCTCAGGAACCATCCAGGCGCCTTCCTGGTGGCGACCACGAATCCCCACAGGGCTGAGCTTCCCAGCTCCGTGGTCCTGATGGAATCCGGGAGGCTGCCCTCTTACATCCAGGGGGAGGTATTGCCCCTATCCTGGTCCTTCCAGGTTCCAGGCATCCTGGTGGGGCAAAATCCCTGGCCGTCTGCCACACTATGTAGTATCAACAGCAACTGTAGCACTCACAGGCATATATTCAGTTCATCTCACTGTTATTTGCAGTTTTTGTTACACAATAACTATTTTACAACATTGAAAAATATCATTATATACAGGGTGAGTCAAAATTATGTTAACACTAATGGATTATTTTTATCTCGACCACACCTTTCCAGGTCAATGGATAGGTCATGGTGGACCATTGCCATGGCCTCCACACTCCCCTGATTTGACACCCTGTGATTTCTGGTTATGGGATGTGGTGAAGGAGCGCATGCATAGCAGGAAAGTTCATGATATCAGTGACCTGAAGGACAGAATACGGAATATGGTATCATCTATTCCCTGTGGAATGTGTGTCTGGGCTTTAAATGGTACTGTGCCTCGTTGGTTTTTGTGTGTTGAACATGATGGCGAACAGATTGAGAAATTCCTGTAAATCATCTTACACATATGAAGTATGTTTTGTGAACAAATTGTTTCCACCATTCAGATGTTAACATAATTTTGACTCACCCTGTATTTGAGTATACCCCATATTAGCATAAACATTAGTCCTGATCTATTACATTAATACATATTGGGGCATTTTATTATTTTAAACAAAGGAAGTAGACCCTATGGACCATCCATTTAGTTTACCTTAAGTTAAGCTTCCATTGTTCTCCATGAACTTTCTCTTGTGCTGTGACATGAGTTTTGGTTTTACAGATTAGTCTCTCTGGGTGTGTCATGCGTATCTAACATAAATAAGCAACCACTTTCTTTGAGTTTATTATGAGTCTGTAATTGATTACCCTCCTCAGAACCTTGTTAAGTCCTCTGTTTGACCAGAACTCTTGGTCTAGGTCTGTCAAAAGATAACAGAAAATTTGAAGAGCTGGAGATAAAATGTGAACTCCTCGTGTATTGCCATCTGTAGCTCCTGGTCCAGACATATTGTACCGATATGTTGTCATCAAGTTCTGGTTGAAATTGGCTTCCCCTTCAGGTGTCAGGCTATACACCCTACAGACCAGTAGTAATGGAGTCAGCAGTAGGTCAGAGACAGGCTCAGTAGAGTATTTCCAGGTTGTTGTCCTCCCGACTGTAGAAACTGAACAACCCCCAAATCTTTCCCCAATGTTCCCTTTACATTAATCTGCATAAGACTTGAGCGACCATCCTGTACATGACAAGGTCAAAATAAAAAGTTTTTATTGGCCTGTTTTAGTATTCAAAGGCAAATTTAAGACACTGATAATTTAAATATTTTTTTCTGCCACAGTGTTGCCAGTTTAGCAAAACTCAGTCTTTGATTTTCATATCTCATCGGTTTACTCCCTTATCAAACCTGTCCTTCTTTTTCTGGGTTCAGACACCCGCAGCAGCTTCAGCTTTGTTATAAAGCTCTTTAAACATGTCATTTGAATTTGACCACTTCAAATTAGTGTGGTTGTGTGTTGGCTTTAATTCTGAAAACTATATCAGAGAACAGCCAGGTCTGTCATGTTTAAAGCTCTTATTAGCTGTTCACAACCATAGCCACATATTGACGGAACCAAGTTTTCTTCTCTCAATAAGAAAGTATATCTAGAAAACATGATAGTTTGCAAAACTGTTAATACAGAAGTTGTCTGTTCACTCTTCTTTTTGCTGTTTGTTCACTGTATTATATAAGTAGATATAAGAGAAATGATCATACAATCTCAAAATCATCAGCTACAAAGCTCACATTTTTTAGAACCCCTAGAATGTTTTGCAGTGTTAACAGGATAAATCAGCTGTCACTAATAGGATGGCACAGTAGATGTAGAATGATGCATGCCAATTAAATGTTCCCTCTGGGAAGCCAACCTGCTAAAAATATTTTGGAATGTGCACGCTAAACCCACAATGCATACTATAGTAAGCTACCTATCTTACTGTTTGTGTAAACATATTGGTACATTCACATTATGCTCAGGAATTAATTTTGCAATGTCTGATGTGAAGAATTTGCATATTCATTTTGAAATGCACCCGTGAGCAAGACTTTTAATTTCCTTTTGAACTTTTCAAGCAGTGGATCTCGAGGGGTGTGACAAAGGGTGTTTCCACTCAGAATCTTAGTGTAAAAGGTTTGGGCATGTCATAAGCCATATTCCCTGTCTACTAACTGTGATGCCAAAGGGTACGTACAGCCACCCTAACCCTGACATGGACAGGCAGGACACTAATTCTAGTCCACACAGCACATGGTTTATTTACACAGTCCAGCACAAATCTGCAACATAGTCCCTTCCACCTTCACTCCTCCTTACAAGCTCTGTCTACTTCCTCCCGACTCAGCCATTGAGTGGTGGTGACTGGCTTCATTTCCAGGGCACCCGGAAGGAGTCCAGGTGCCCAACAAGCTTCTTCTGGCAGCACTTCCAGATGGCAAATAGGGCTCTGCAAATATCCAGGCACCCCCTGGCACTGGCCACAGGCCCCAGCAGGGTTGATATTCCATGCTCATAACCTGTGGCCTCGCTGGAAGCCAAGGGGCTGCCCTCTGTTGGTCCAGGGGAGAAACATTTTTGAAAATACTCTCTCCCCTGGTCCTTCCGTGGTCAGGTCATCCCGGCCGTCCACCACCTAACATATATTTGATGCCTCCTTCATCAGTTCAATTGACCATAGGGCTATCATTCTCAGGATAAAATACAGACAACAGCAATTTTCTACCTTCTGGTTCATGCAGAATTAATAGAACCATTAAACCAATATGTTAACAGTCATAAAATGTTATTATGGCTCTAATATATTCATTCATGTTCCAATTGAAATAGTTAAACGGCTACTGTGGCACACAACATATATGGCTGTACCAACCATTTGAGATCAGCACATTGCTACCTACTTGGATCTCAAAAATAATGGGAGATCCTCAGAAATAGAAATAAGCAACTGTGATAGATAGAAGCTTTGTCCACCTCTTGAACCCTCAGGTACCACTCTGAACACGAGGTAAAAGTATAATAATTATTTATTTTGCTGTTATACTGTGCACCAAGCACTCTCCACACCAGTCTCATATAAACAATAATTCTCAACAATAAACCAATCCTCCTTGCCCAAACACTTTGCCACCCTACCTCCCAGCTCAGCTCAATGTACTGGGCTTCCCACAGTCCTTTTATAGCCCCTGACCCGGAAATGGTTCCTGGCTAAACCCACAAGTCTGTTTTCCTTCCGGGTCAGGGCAAACAGTCTTTTTTCAGCCCGGGAGCACGTCGTTTCTTCCTGTCACGTGGTGATGACGCACTCCCGGGTTATAGGGCACATAAGAGCCCACTAGCGCCCCTACAGTGACTCCCGGTGGCCCCCAAGGTATCCAGCAGGGCTGCGTATAAAAACTACAAAGTCCATGAGGCCCTGCTGGAATTCGGGGCACCATCATGCTGTCCGGAGGGCTCCTCTTAGCGGCCTGGGGGTGGCGACCGGAGTCCATAGCCGGTCGTCCATCACAGCAACATATGAAACAAAGACATACAAGAAAAAGCAGACATTTAGCAAAATATGATTCTTTGATTCAGATTTAAAAAATCATTCTTTGTAGCAAATTATGAAGAAAGGTTGTTTGGAAATCAATTGGATTAGTAAAACTCTCTTGGATCCGTTTTGCTTACAGCTTTCCAAGGTTTAGCAGTTTGGTTTTGGCATAAAGCTGGGTTTGATTATGAATTAGAATCTAGTTTACCCTTTGTTCGGATGTTACTTGCCTTTCTAGAATTTAGACTTAGCTAGCTTGGAGTGTGAATTATGATTTTGCCGAATGTCTAGGTTGTTTCTGCTTTGCTACTTAAAATAAAATAAGTTTTCCACTGCTCCACAAGCAAGAAATAAACCATATTTTTTACATTTTCCATTGTAGCAGATGAACCTTGGTGGTTCATCTAAAATGGACTTTGCTATATCATGTGAGCATGTTGGAATGAAATCTGACATTCCTACATTTCAAACAATTATTTAAAAAAACACCTATTTATTGTACAGTGCTGCAGCTTGACATCTTTTTTGATGTGTCCACAAGGGTACTTTTACAAAACAAAAATATTTTGCTGCCCTACAGGGTTCATTTGATATTTTTTTTCTCAAAATACTTAAAATTAAACTTCAATAGTTTTTAATCTTGTGATCTTTGGACCCAAAACAAAAGCGCATACTCAGAAGATTTTTACTTTTAAAACAATATGGCTTCTGTATCCCACTGACACAATGTCAGCATTGGCAGATATGGCAGTACCTAGGAAATTATAAATAACAATCTTATCCTACAAATAAAAAAGCAGGATTTTTCAGTTTGAAAGTATATGTTTTTATTGCATAAATGGTAAAAAAATAAATAATTTTGAGAGAACAGTTGATTAGATATTATTATTACTGAAAAGATACGTGTTGATTTATTGTGTTTTTGCCAGCAGTGTCTGATGAGAGAGCAGCATCACCGCTTCATTGCCAGAATCTTACATGGTGTGTAGATGTAGAATCTTCTTTAGTGCGCAGTCTGCATCTCACCAACACAGCTCACACCTCAGGAAGCTTCTGACTGCAGTGATACCTGTCAGGATCAACAGCTACCGAACACATTTTGCTTGTATCTTTGCATGGCTTTCATCATTTATTGTTGTTTTTTCTTAGCGTGTGCCCAATCGTTTACATGTCAAGGTGCAGAGCTATTGAGTGGCACACATACACTGTATGGCATTACAGCAGGATTCATTTCCTCATTAAGAGGCCAGGAAACTGAATTATGATTTTCCTCAATCCTTTCTGATACTTTTTTATGTTACGGTTATTACTTTCTCGTTCCAATAGTTCTTTTAAAAACCACCGTGAACACCATCTTCTAAAGGGATCATAACGTTCAAAGAATTTTTCATGTACTTTTTTCAAATTTTTATAACCCTTCTATATTTTGTGCTCCCTTACTTGCTTTTACTTTTTGCAAATGGAAGTTTGGTAATTGGGTCAAAATTTTCCTATCAAGCTAAGTTCAAATTCTTCTAAGTTGATTTTAGCAAGGTGTCTATACAAGGATCTGTGTTTATTTGTCTGTGGGTTATCAAAATTGATTTTCAGATCTTGGAATTACAATTTTTTTTTTGGAAAACGATGCTCTTTTTTAAATTTTGAATAATTGGTTTCCAAGATAACTCCCTCGAATACCAAAGCCTATGTTCAATGATAACACATGGCGTCGAAGACCTGTAAGAAGGTAGTTTGTCTAATAAAAGCATGTGATAGTGAATACTAAACAAACTATTATTGTATGGGCGGCACGGTGGCACAGTTGTAGCGCTGCTGCCTCGCAGTAAGGAGATCAGGGTTTGCTTCCCGGGTCCTCCCTGCGTGGAGTTTGCATGTTCTCCCCGTGTCTGTGTCAGTTTCCTCCCACAGTCCAAAGACATGCAGTTAAAGTGCATTGGTGATCCTAGTGTGTGCTTGGAGTGTGTGCCCTGTGGTGGGCTGGTGCCCTGCCCAGGGGTTGGTTCTTGCCTTGTGCCCTGTGTTGGCTGGGATTGGCTATAGCAGACCCCTGTGACCCTGTGTTAGGATATAACGGGTTGGAAGATGACTATCATTGTATAATAGTTGTCTATAATAGTATATACAGTACATATGATATATATGAAGATATTTAAGTTGAATAGCATTACTTTTTATTTCGCTTTCTCATACATATATAGTCTCAGCCCTGAGGTTGCTAGTAGCATCCAGTCACTGTCACTCCCAGCTCATCTGTTATATATTTGAGCCGGCAAAGCAGACACATAAACCTCAATACCTGTGAATGACTGAAGACCCCTACTGTGAACTCAGCGTTGGTGCCTCCGGCATCATACCTTTGTTCTTTTCACTTTATTTATATTTATTTAGCGTGATATTACCTTCCAGTTCTGCTTACTTTTGCAGATGCTGCATTACACTGCTTTCAGGCGTACATTAGCTGGGAAACATTTTAAGGTAGTATTACTAACAATGCAAGTGAAGACAAGCTCTTTGCAAAGGCAGGTGCACAATAAGTAGTAACAGAAACAAAGAATCCGGGGCTCTAAACAAAGATCTCCTTGTATTAGAAAAAAAACTAGGCTCAGTGTAAATCTTTAAATTAGTCAATTAAAAAAGTTAATGGGTCTGTGATCAAGATTAAACGCTAATCCCGATGATGTTTTCGCAAGTCATTTACTCAGTAATAGGATTGCTAAATCCCTGGAAGCTTAAACAGATATTCTTAAACAATTAAATTAGAGCAGCCATGAGTAGCTGTGGCTGTCACGAGATGACACAATGTTGTTGTTTTTTTTTTGGTTATTTTTCAGAATGATTACTTGCTTTACAAGTATGCTACTTTAGACTTAACAATCTGTGAAAGAGGATTGAATTTCTGTTCTGTCACACTCGCCTGTCTTTAAGTTCTTCAGGTAGCCAACCTCTCTATTGATAACAAAAGCTAAGTAAATATGTAGATGAAGTTGATAATTTACTGAATTTCAGCTGAAGCCCACATAGTCTTAGTCCTCTAGAAGAGATTTAAGTAGATTTTATTTTTAAAAGTGGCTAAAGGAGTAACTTTCATCGCTGTTTACTTAAATGATTGAATGAGAGGTGAGATTGTAACTGATAAGCAGGTACAGCATAGTGAGATGGCAAAGTAACGCAGAGCTTGGGCTTGCTGTCTAACAGTTCCAGGATCCTGGCTTTGATTCCTTACCTTGTCTGTATTTTGTATGTTATCTGTGTGTCTATAAAGTACATTTACCCATTTTCTTGTTAGACTAGCTAGTGACTCTAGATGATTCCAAGATGAATGACTGAGATAAAGTATGTGTGAACGTGAGTTTGTCCTTCTGTGAACTTTGTTAATACCTTGAGTCCGATGCTCATAGTGCAAATTAGAGCTCCCTCAATAATGAATAAAACATTTTCCAAAAATGGATAGGTAATAAAATAAAGGGAAGGTGCTTGGCATAGAGGTTAGCAATGCTGCCTTCCAGCTCCAGGCTCCAACAATCTATGTCTGGATTTTGCACATTCTCTCCATGAAATCTTCTTCACGAAATCCTGACTTGTTTCCACATCTCAGATACTAATTAGTTAACCTGTGTGGATGAGTGTAGGTGTATAATTCTGTGTGCCTATTCCCTGCTTTACACCCATTAATGTCATGTTGGCCCCACTGCCTTTATTTGAATGAACAGTTTCAGAAAATGAATGAGCAATGAAGGGGCTATCCTCCATTACCATGCTTGCTTCATAAATGCAGTTGAGCTAAGCCAGAGCTCAATTGTGGACGGTGAGGAGATTTCTTTAACACACACACTGAATAGGATATGTTTGGGAGGCTTTAAAAAATCAAGACTACTTTACGAGACCTAAAGAGGAGAGTGTCATCGCTTTACCTAACTTTCTTTTCTGTTAATGAGCTGCAAATATATGTATACTGACGATTTGGAAGAAAGAAAAAAGAAACGATAACAGCTTCACTAGTCACAGTAGTGAAGTTATACTCAAAATTTCCTTGGGTATGTCTTTCTATGTTCATATGGCTCCAGTTAATGATATCAATCTACACCACTGTCCACAATTCACTTATGATATGGAACCATTTTGAATATATTTTAACGCAGGGATGCTTTTATCAGATGTGCACATGTCTATGTATATAAAGTGATAGGATGTCTGTCCAGCGTCTGGGCCCTTGCCCAGGTTTAGTGTCATCCAGTGTCTACAACAGGACAGGAATGTCTAATAAACCAAGGCAAGTATCCGGGGTAAAGTAGTAAACCATGCATTGTACATCCAAATGTCTGGGCATCATGACATCTAGCTGCCATAACAGGGCTAGAATGTTCGATGAAAAAAGGCAACAGCTCCTACAAAGAAAGAGGAATGCAAGTCATATCCAGTGAGTAGTGGTTCATAAATGCACAACGTGATCAAAACAGGCACCCTTACCATTGTACCATTAACCCCCTTTTAATAAACTGGCATTTCACTATGCTAATTTATAGTAATCATATATTCCAACCTATTCAGGACAGACAGACAGACAGACAGACAGACAGACAGACAGACAGACAGACAGACAGACAGACAGATAGATAGATAGATAGATAGATAGATAGATAGATAGATAGATAGATAGATAGATAGATAGATAGATAATTTATTCATCCCCTCAGGGAAATTCAGGTGTCCAGTAGCTCAAGCACATCAGTAAAAAATTGATGCAAATTATTAAAAGATGCAAAGAGAACAAAACATAAACAAATGAATAGTAAAAAGTACAAATGGTCAGTTGTTACAGTATCAGAAGGTAGATTGGTGACCAGGTCATGAATCACTTGTTATTTGTGAGTGAAGGGTTTTTAACTATTCAGAATTCATTTTATTATTATTATTATTATTATTATTATTATTATTATTATTGTCCATTTTAGACATGTTGTTAATTTGTGTGTCTTATGCCTTTTGCTGTTGATATCAAGCTCCCATTTCCAGCTCATGACTTCCAGAAGTTGTGACGAATTCAGTCATCACTGTGACATTATTTTAGTCAGCTTGTAGTTCTGGCATCCAAGATTTTGGATTTTCTAAACAAAACCTTTTGCACAGGTAGTTAGAGTTAAATCATATTGGGGAGTTACAACTTTGCATGGTTTTACAACTTTGTTTGGATTAATGGGTGGCTTTAGCATTTTTGTGTGATTGATCTTTTGATATTAATGTCTGCTTATTTTTTGACTTCACATATAGCCCTTTCATCTCCTGGTCTTTTAATCAATCTATCCAGTGTTATATGCTGTGCAGATTCTTTTTTTAAGCATTCCTTATAAAAGTGAATGTAGTTTTTTAATAATTTGGATATACATTTGGTTTGCATAGCTTACCAAACAATGGTGACAAATTGTGGCAGTGTCGGACATCACTTTACTGGAAGTGCACTGCATGATGTTTTAAACATGGTAATATACAAGCAGATACATCTGAAAAATGACAGTTAAGAATTCAGTTGGATAAAGGTTAACATGTGAAATTCATTCTTATCAGTGTCGGTTTTCACATAAATCACTAGAAACAGTGTTCCAATACATTATAATGTTAAAGTTAGTAGACTGCAAGGATAATGGAATTTTAGTTTTGAAGACAGCAGTGACAGAAGAGCAAAAGAAAAGTATTGTGTGAAGAATAAGCCATTCAGCTGCTCATTATTCTTCAATTATAAAATAGTTTTAAGATCAAAAGATCTTAAAGATTTGTGTGCTTTTCAAGTCCTCTGCTTGTTCAATGTATGTGAAGCTCTTCTAATAAAGAGATATTGTCTCATTTGTGTGTTAAATGTATTTTCAATGCCATTCTTGACAAAAATGGGGAAGTTAGCATCTACTCAACCTAATGTTTAGCTTTATGATAACTACTCTGTGGAAAGTGGCGTGAAGCTCCTTCTGCCATAAAATTCAGGACCCATCTTCTCTGTCATATCATCGAAAACTTGCTAATCTGTCAGCAGATGTTTTTTTGCCTGTCTTATAAATTTCACGTACTATTTTCCTGATTTGTTTGTGTTTTATAAACCTCATACAGTATGCAATTGTTTCATCTTTTAATTGAGATTGCCCTACAATGAAATAGTACCCTATCCAGAGATTTTATTATTATTAATTCATATTTGGCAGGGTAAGTAAGTTCCTTAGGGTCACAAAGTTAGGTAAAGGAGGGAATTGAACTGTCAACTTCATGGTTTGAAGTCCAGTGCCTTAGCCACTACACCACACTGCCTTTCTGAGTTGATTTCTGCATAATACCCACTGCTGCTAGTTTGGCCCACCATGACTCTGAATTGGATTAATCAGGGTGTAGTTTTGTTAGTTTAGGTTAATTGTATTTTGATCTCACTCACTATGAAAGTGGAGTATACAAAGGTCTGACTAACTGACTGTGAGATTAAATGTGCCACATGCTAAGTTTCCTGTTTGTTTCATAAAGCTACCTCATCATTGTGCTAAAGGGTGCTAAAGTAAAATAATGATAAACTAAATGACAATTTAAAGGTAAGACTTTTTAATCCTCTGATTCCATATTGTAGCCAGAATTACGCCTTGGACAGATTGCCAGTGTTCCCCATGGAGCACTCATGCATTCACATAGTTATGGCTTTGCTGTGCCTTCAGATCACTTGAGTCTCCACATTTTATAGTAGGGAGTTGTGAGGTGGCCATTTATAATGCTGAAAAGCTTTGTTCATGTATTAATTTCCTTAAACCTTATATTCCAGCTCAAGCAGATTGATCCAGATGATGGATCCATCAGCAATGCCTGGCATAAGGCAGGGGCCAAAACTAGATGGCACACCACTCCACTGCAGGCTACAACAAGCCTCACACCCGGTAAACTTAACCTGCTTGACTTTTGGGCACAGACAGAGCATGCAAGTTGGCACATCTGGAAAGTGAACTTCTACTGCTGTGAGACAGAAGAGCTAAAAATAATGCTGAAAAAAATCAGTAAAATTGAGTCATTTTTAAAGACAAATGCTGTACAGTATGTTAGAAAAAATAAACTTGTACTGCAAAAAGGGTCAGTAAGAGGAAAACAGCTGGGTGTGGTTTAGGTTGCCATGTTTAAACAAACATGCTGGATGAGCGTGAGGGTTTTTTGTCTTCTTTTCTTTCTTTAAATCAGTAGTCCTGTAATACCTGCCCCACAGGTTTAACAATGCCAAAAAAAAAAAAACATCGAAAAGCCAGGAGTGTTTTTAAGCCTGCAACATAATACCCAGGGAAGATGGCTTATGATGTGGCACCACAAAATGCAAATAGTGCTTTCAGCTAAATAGTTGACATGAGAAAAAAAAACTGCGTGCTTTATGAGGCATTTGCTGTGCTTAAAGAAAACGGATCAACACTCATAGTCAGACAGGATTGAGTACCCTTATAAAGAAATCCAGAAATGTGATTATCTATCTGAGTGAAGTTAAATTAAAAGGGCCTCTGGGTAGGAATCACAGCAATATGAAACTCTGGCAAAGACAATTCAGTGCAATCGTTTATAGGAACTTGGGTTGCAGCCAATAATGCCACACCATAATAAATGTCTGCTGGTGATAAACACACATGCATAGTAATGACCAGCCTGCTATCCATTATACGGTCATGGCACGGCATGCCATGGATCAAAATGCAGAGATGCCAAGTATCTACATGAACACAGGGAAAATGGGCCGAATTGGGCAGCTGACCCAGTCTCTGATCCACCATTGGAATATTAGTAATATGCAAAAAAATAATGGAAGGAGTTTACTAACAAAAGTAGATGGATGGATAGGTGGATACCATTTGCCTAAAGAAGAAGTTGGTAAAAGGCCCCACTATGAAATGTGCTTGGGTTGTCTGGTTTAGGTACTGTTAGATAAATAAAATATTTTATTTTTAAAGGGCACCCTGCACAGACATCATTCCTGTCCTGTGCTGAAGGCTGCTGACATAATTTATACATTTATAAAGCACTGTCACGCATGTACGTCAGAGGGTCACCTTTCGGGCTCATCAGAAGTAAGCACTACTATTCCAGAACACGAGAGGGTGCTGTTGCTGACAGTATTCCCTCTTTTTCTACCCACAGCCCAGGGAATCTGCCAAGTGAGGGCAACGGACCAGTAACTATAAAACCGAGAGACTCCTGACACGGGTCTTCTTATTCCAGGATCTCTAACCTGACGTGTATGACCTAAACCTTGATCTGGAAACTTGCACCTACTAGGCCACATTATCTTGTTTTTCTGTCATTTGCACCATCGAGCACCTGTTTATTTTTTGGACTTATTTAGTTATTAAAAGAAGCAAGCCGGTTGACTCACCAAAATTTCTTTGGTGGATATCGGTGTTCCCTGGGTCAACGACGGCACCTTTCCTATACAACGTTAGACATACTTGCCAATAGACCTGTCATCAGATTTCTTGCCTGCTTTAGTACTCCCAAACCATAGTCACACCCCACAGGATGTTAGAGCCCGTGGGTTCTTTTCACACACTCTGTTCACAGTGTACTCTGGTAGGACTATATCTTTTCAGCATAGTAGACACTCTCACTATGTTTTGCTTGCATAGAATATGGAAAAATCCTGAGAGCATGTGTCTGTAAAATCTCTACAGAGATGGCTCGAAATGTATGTCAACAGTTATCCCCAAAATGTTTTGTTTTAACTGTCAATGTCACTTTTTATCTCAGTAATATTCCGTTGTACCTTCTGTTGCTATTGCTTCTTTGACACATGGACTAGAGAATTCATCACTTTTCTATGATTGCTTACAGAAGACAGTAAGTCTCAGTTCTGAGGGCCTCCATCTAGAGCTGAAGTGAAATAATAAAGAACACCTTACATTTCTTTTCAATTGGAAGCCAATGTTGTTTCATATTAACTTGTTGAGTTGGTTGTCTTGCTTCCCTGCAGCTACTGTGACCCCCCTAAAAAGGACAAAACAAACTAGATTTGACCTTGACCAGGTCTCGCTGTGATTTCTAACTACTTATCTGCTCTTACTGGTGTTTAAGCTTCAAAAATATTGATTCCAGCCATATTACATTCTGGGAACCCTTGCAGTGTAAATCTACTCTCGTTATATTTGACTACGCCACCCCTGCCACACACAGAGAAGAAAGTCGGCATGCCTTTGAGACAGAAAAAACAAAGATTGTCATAACTTTGTGTACAGATGAAAGACTTTAAAACTGTAATACATTTGCCTCAACAACACAATCCATCATATTTCTGAAACAAGAAAGATGAGTTTCTTGTCATCATGCGAACAATCAAGACAGGCTTATAGCAGATGATATCCACTAAACAGTTTGAAATTACTGGACACCAATAAAATAACAGTATAACTGTCAGCATACCCAGTAGACAAATAATACTACAAGAAGAATAACAGATTCACTTTAACATGTTTGGTTATATAGCACAGTGTGTGGAGTACAAGTCCAAGGAGGTTATGCTCAATCTTTATAACAAACTGGTGAGGCCTCATCTGGAGTACTGTGTACAGTTTTGGTCTCCAGGCTACAAATAGGACATAGCAGCCCTAGAAAAGGTCCAGAGAAGAGAGACTAGGCTGATTCCAGGGCTACAGGGGATGAATTATGAAGAAAGATTGAATGAGCCTAGCCTATACAGTTTAGGCAAAAGAAGATCAACAGGTGACATGATTGAAGTGTTCAAAATTATGAAGGGAAGTAGTCCAGTGTATTGAGACTGTTACTTTAAAATGAGTTGGAAACTTGTGAATGGTAAATTTCACACAAACATTAGGAAGTTTTTCTTTACACAGAGAACCTTAGACTCATGAAATAAGCTGCCAAGTAGCATGGTAGACAGTAGGACTTTAGGGACTTTCAAAACTAGAATTGAAGCATTTTTAGAAGAATTAAGTGGATTGGACTGGTGAGCTTTGTTGGGCTGAATGGCCTGTTCTCGTCTAGAGTGTTCTAATGTTCTAATGTCCTAACAGAAATACGGTCAGAGGCTGTAGTTGAGTAAAACTCACAGCTAATCTGAGGCTGTATCTGACTAAAAGAGATAAGGCAACCATTTACACTTGCTGTGTCACCAGAAGGCCTGAGTATCACTCGGAACAGACTGCATTCCTTTCAAAGCATAAGCAAAGCATAGCCAT